>NC_051211.1:56716203-56773703 GCF_015220715.1 Pygocentrus nattereri
GTCTAACAGGGACAGACTCGGTTCTGTTATCCGCTACTGGGGTTGTGTGGTACCTAGACCATAAACAGGGCTGGAACATATGGCAAAAACACATCCCAATACGTCTAGACAACACACAATCTGAATTTAAAGGGTTCTACAGCTACAGACTGGAGTCCATCTGTTTCTCTGATACTCTGTTACCCTGTTCTTCAGTGTGTGTTGTGCTGGTGTGAGTGGATCAGACACAGCAGTGCTGCTGGAGTGTTTAAACACTGTGTCCACTCACTGTCCACTCTATTAGACACTCCTACCTCGTCGGTCCACCTTGTAGATGTAAAGTCAGAGACGACAGCTCATCTGCTGCTGCACAGTTTGTGTTGGTCATCCTCTAGTCCTTCATCAGTGGTCACAGGACGCTGCCCACAGGACGCTGCCCACAGGACGCTGCCCACAGGACGCTGCCCACAGGACTCAGACCAGCGCAACACACACTAACACATCACCACCACCACCACGTCAGTGTTACTGCAGTGCTGAGAATGACCCACCACCCAAACAGTACCTGCTCTGTGAGGGTCCATGGGGGTCCTGACCACTGAAGAACAGGGTAACAGAGTATCAGAGAAACAGATGGACTACAGTCTGTAACTGTAGAACTACAGAGTGCAGCTATACGGTCAGTGGAGCTGATAAGGTGGACAGTGAGTGTAGAAACGAGGAGGTGGTCAGAACGTGATGCCTGACCGTGTAAATGTTTGTGTGAAATTCCACTTTCTCCCCTCTGACGTGGTATTTTAGGGTATTATTTTGCTGCCTGGAAGCATCGGAGGCCTTCAGAGGGCTCAGAAGACGGTTTATTTAACTGCGCTCTAAAGCCGCCGCGCTGAGGACATGTTTAATAACAACACCGAAACAGATGAGGCGGTCAGCTCCAAAAGCTGCGGCACATTCCCGAGTCGTGCTACTGCGTCCACTACCTGTCACAGATCATCCATCACGCTGTGGACTGCATTTTCCCTCCTCCACGCTTGAAGGGGAATTCAACCAATTTGCTAAAATTTAAGAGGTTTGGTGTGAAACGCTCCGGGAGAAATTCACCGAGTCAGTCATGCACAGTGCTGGGCATGGAACCAGACGTCCACCTCTACATCAAATGATTTTGAATACACTGCCGGACGTCGGAGACGCTGTTTTAGAGAGGATTTGGTCCTAAAAAGTACTTTTTTCAATTTATTCATGGTGGAGGGATACATGCAGGGTGTTATGAGGCTAAATAGTCCCTCAAAAAACTGTTATTTAGATTTTCCACTATTTTCTGTCAACACTCCGTATAAAGAAGACGCGTGCAGGTCCACTGGACAGTAAATATAACGGCTATACTCGTCAGCAAGCCTCTTTACAATGAAACGTGTCACATCTGAGCCCCAAACCAGAAACCTGCACAATCTGCAGACCAGCCGCGCTTTTACTCTATTTATACTAAACAACTGCCAACTGGCCCCCGTTTACTCACCGAGTGCTTCAACGATTCAAAAGCAATTTTAAATGTAAAACTAAATGTATAGAAATTGATAGACGTTACCTGCAGATCACTGTTAAACCCCGTCACTGCGCCCAGCAGGTGTTTTAAAAGTGCCGATTCACCTGCCAACTTTTCTTTCCTTTATTGTTTATGGTGCTGCCCCACTTCTCCTTTTTACCCCCACCCCTTGTTTTGGAGTGTCCCCCCTTGTTCCTGAGCTACAGGGCAGTGGTTGAGATCTTCCTCTGAAATGAGACCCTCTAATAAAAGAGCATCACTTCAACCCACAAATCACAGTAATCCCTGTCTGATCTCAGTTTAATGGGGTTTCAGTGGATTTTGGTCGTTTTTCTTCATAACGAGCAGAAAAATCTCTAATAGCATGCTAATGTCTCGGTAGCTAGCTAGCTAACTTTCCCGTTCCACCTTAAATAGTCCAGCAGTTCTGACACCTGAAGCGCCAGAATGTACCTGCTGCTCCATTTAAGGCGGAACGGAAAAATTAGAACAAGAATCTGGAGAATCTCCGACTTCAGCTTCATATCACTGAAGAATTAGGGGGGGTGATAATAAATAACTGCCCCCCTCTTTGAAGGCGTATGATCCCTAAATGTAACTAAAGCCCAGCAGTGAGGAGCTGAACTTTCCCCTCCTCTGCTGTCCCTGCAGACGGGCAGGGTCGCCTACAGAGCGGCGCTAGTAGCTGTTAATGAAGTGATGCTCTTTTATTAGAGGGGCTCATTTCAGAGGAAGATCTCAACCACTGCCCTGTAAACAAGGGGTGGGGTAAAAAGGAGAAGTGGGACCAGTTCTAAGACCTGGTTTTCATCCCCTTTCATTTCCAGCCAGATCTGTGGAGGCTTACGTCCACCGCAGCATCCAGTCTTACCTCGTATACACGAACAAGGTGCCCTCAACGTCCGTCTTTTCCTGCAAAGCAGAACGAGCGGTCAGTGACTTTGGGTTTGAAACAACACAGAGCTGTTTATTTCATTCCTCCTCACAAAGCAGTAGATCTACTTTACACTGCCTTTAAAGGGAAATTCCACCAAATTTTCAGAATTAAGCTGTTCAGACGTAAACAGAGCGGTTCTGCGTGGTTCGGTGTGAAACGCTCTGTTCTAGATAAACTCACCGAGTCAGAACCGCTCACAGTGGTGGTGAACGGAACCAGACGTCCCCCACTAAAAGCTCCTCACAGAAAGTTCCTACAGTAAACGGTTCTAGATTCCCTGCCTGACTGCTCTGCTCACACCTCAAACACTGAATTATACAGAAATTTTGAAAAAGAGGAGAAACTGCACCAATTTTTTCAAAATTTCTAAATAATTAGTCCTTGAGGCGTAAACAGAGACACTCAGAGGGTTTGGTGTGAAACGGTCCAGACGTCTTTACAGTGGTGGTGATGGGAACCAGGCGTCGCCATGACTACAACACAGATATAGACACTTTATTTACCATCCAGAACCACCAGAGAACCTACACGAGTCTTCTGAGCTTATATGGAATGTTGATGATGGAAAACAGTGGAAAATCTGGAATAATGAGTTTTCTTTGGGGACTATTTTGCCGCACAGCGCCCTGCATGTCTCCCTCCACCATGAATGGAGTTGAAGTTCTCTAAACTCTCATAAAACAGCGTCTCAGTCATCAGGCAGTGAATTCAGAACCAGTTCATGTAGGAACTTTCTGTAGGAGCTTTTAGAGGGACGTCTGGTTCCCATCACCACCACTGGTAGCAGCTCTGACTCGGTCAGTTTATCTAGAACCGAGCGTTTCACAGCGAACCGCTAAGCGTGGCTGTGTTTACATGTGAACCGTTTAATTCTGCGGCGGTTCTGGAACATGGGTGGGGTTCCCCTTTAAGCCGGCCGGCGGACTCACCCACTCGCTGGTGTCGTTGTTGAAGGTGTACAGCGCGACTTGACTCGCTACGTCCATAATGTTGTTGATATAAGGGTCGTGTCTCTGCAGGGCGGCCAGGCTGATGTCCAGCCCCTTGGTGGGCAGACAGGGGACCCCTCCGGACGCGGTCATGGCCGGTCAGGGGTCTGTTAGTCGGTCAGTTTGTTTGTTTTGGGAACTTTTCTGAGCGCCGAGCTCAGATTAGCCGCTCGGCTAAGCGCAGGGACCCCTAAAGCGGCTTCGCCCGGAAAACACGGAGAGCGGCTCCGACCGCGGCTCAGAACAGCGCTGAGGAACCTTAGAGACGGTTCCCAGAAGAACCCATCTGCCCAAACCGACACGAAACCACGAACCCGCTTTATTTCACCAACAGCACCATCTCGGCTCCAACTTCTGCTGCTTCTTCGGGTGAAAAGGTGGCGCTGAGCTGCCTGGCGGTGCACAGCGCCGCCGAACGGCCGAAGCGCAGAGGCAGAGCCTGGATTCCCTGTATTCTAATGCGTCTAATGAAAATAGATCAATAAATACTCATAAATGTGCCCTTTCTCTCAACTACACACTTCAGAAAAAAGTGAAGATGCATTATTATTCAACAAAAAACTTTATACAAGTTTATTATGTCTTTATTAACCTCTGTCTTAAGAACAATAGCAAGAAAAAGTGGTATTCTTGAAAAATAAATACGGTTTTAAATATTTCCTTAACCCTATGACCGCTTTACCCGTGTCTTAGAAAGGGCTGGCTGTTTATGCTGCTGTCGCCTCTGGTCTGTGGGCCTCGGTCTCCTGAGTCTGTTCTTAAGGGTGTTGGCGAGAGGCCTAAGAAGGAGTCTCAGAACCGTTCTCGCCTCTGTGCTCTGGAGTGTGTAGTTTCTGTTCTTACCCAAGAACAGGCCGCACACAGAGAACGCTGGTGAGTCAGAGTCAGAACTGTGGGTTCTGAGAGGGCATTTCTTCTTATGAACGAGGCCCAGCAGAACGAGGCCCGGTGTCTGATGGCCGGGGCGTCTGACCGCCGGGGCGTCTGACGGCCGGGGCGTCTGACGGCAGCGACTGTATTAAAATGTGCAGTGGTGTGTCGCTGCGGAGGAGCTACAACTTATTCACACTCAGATCAACAGCTGCATGGGATTTGACTGGGGTGTCCAAACTTTTGCACACACCTGCACTTCTTTAATGTACAGCGTCTCAGTCGTCAGGCAGGGAATCTAGAACCATTTACTGTAGGAACTTTCTGTGAGGAGCTTTTAGAGGGGGACGTCTGGTTCCCATCACCACCACTGTGAGCGGTTCTGACTCTGTCAGTTTATCTAGAACAGAGCGTTTGACTCAGAACCGCTGAGTTTACATCTGAACCTTAAATTGGGTTTGCAGTTTGGAAATTTACTGGACTTTCCCTTTAAGTCCTGATTTCCAGTTCAGAGGTGGGACCAGTGATCAGGTCTCGCTGCTGTGGTGCTGGGAGTGAGGATAACGCTGTTACTGGTTCTGCGGTCCGATGTTCCTTCTTGAGGTTCCTGTTTGTAGTCTATGGTGAGGTTCACGGACGCCTGACCTGCTGCTGTGTTGCTGACCGTCTGAGTGAGAGCCCTGTTTCACTTCCCGCCTAAATCACCTGCTTATGACTTCTTCAGTCTTAAAATAGGGTTCTTCTAGGGTTCTTTAGTAAAGGGAATGGTTCTATTTAGAACCATAACTTATTTAGTCGTAAACACAGGGTTCTTTAGCAAAGGGAATGGTTCTATTTAGAACCATGACTTATTTAGTCGTAAACACAGGGTTCTTCTAGGGTTCTTTAGTAAAGCGATTGGTTCTATTGTCAACCATGACTTCTTCAGTCTAAAAAACTGGGTTCTTCTAGGGTTCTTTAGTAAAGGGAATGGTTCTATTGTCAACCATGACTTCTTCAGTCTTAAAAACTGGGTTCTTCTAGGGTTCTTTAGTAAAGGGAATGGTTCTATTTAGAACCATGACTTATTTAGTCGTAAACACAGGGTTCTTTAGCAAAGGGAATGGTTCTATTTAGAACCATGACTTATTTAGTCATAAACACAGGGTTCTTCTAGGGTTCTTTAGTAAAGCGATTGGTTCTATTGTCAACCATGACTTCTTCAGTCTAAAAAACTGGGTTCTTCTAGGGTTCTTTAGTAAAGCGATTGGTTCTATTGTCAACCATGACTTCTTCAGTCTAAAAAACTGGGTTCTTCTAGGGTTCTTTAGTAAAGGGAATGGTTCTATTTAGAACCATGATTTCTTCAGTCTTAAAAAAGAGTGTTCTTCAAGGGTTCTTTAGATGATATTAACCCCTCATTGTACGACCACCCAAACGAGAGAGAAATACACGCAACATGTGTTTATTAAATATTATATAATAATAAAAAAATAATAAAAATTATATAATAAAAGCGCGTTTTTACTTTTTTACTCTGAAGTGAATAAACGTATTTATAACACATGGACAGAACTCTGGGGAGGCCATTAGCTGTTGCTATAGTTATCTGTATCGTTATCTTGAGATAATGAGTTAATGATCTTGTGACCTCAAGATAATTATTATGTTAACTTGAGATCACAAGATAATTAACTTGCTATCTCAAGATAACAGCTTCATTATCTTCAGATCACAACTTTTTTATCTCAAGGTAACAAGATAATTATCTCGTTATTTCAAGGTCAGGATTTTGTTATCTTGAGATACCGATAATTAACTTCTAGCGTGGACCACGGAGCAGATGGCATCCTCTGTGGATCGGTTTCTCCGGTACGTGTACTGGTGTGGATCCCCGGTGACGTCGATGTTGGCTTTGATGTGGGTCTTTCAAAGCACTCTGTGGCCATCGGGGTGAGGGCTACTGGCCGATAGTCATTCAGTCCTGTCACTGTGGAGCTCTTGGGGACTGGGTGGTGGTCTTCAGGCAGGTGGGGACAACAATTATCAAGATAGCAACTTTATCTTGAGATCACAAGATAACTAATTTGTTCTCTCAAGATAACGTTTGCTATCTCGATATAACAGGATAAATAACTATTTCAAGATAACAATTTTGTTATCTTCAGTGGTGGACAGTAACTGAGTATCTGAGTAACTGAGTAACTGAGTAAATGTAATTAGTTTCTGTACTTTAGTATTTTTGGTGTCTCTGTACTGAAGTTTCTCCGTTCTGGGCGACTTTTTCCTTTCACTCCACTACATTTCAGAGTCTAATATCCGACTTTTTCCTCCTACATTTTGAGAAATCTGTCGTTCCTTTTGGTTTCTGTGTGTATAAAAACGTAACATGTCAAAACGAAAGAAGTGCAAAGCCAGAGCACCAATCAGGGCCCAGCGGTCACTTTGTTTAGAGCTGGTTTTGACCTGTTGGTCAGACCGACCCAGTGATTATCATAAGATAACAAGGTAATTATCTCATTATCCCAAAATAACAATCCAGAACTACTTCAGGCCTCTCTGGACTTCCACGTGCCTATGGGTTTCTTTTCCGTATGTTTACTCAAATATTATAATCATATTGTGATAATACATCAGCACTTACATATCTGTACTGAGCTAGTAGTAAAGTCAGCACTAGTGCTGGAGAGTCGATTCCAAAAGAGTCGGTTCTTCAGCTCCAGCTTATCTGGGAGTCGCGGTCAGCTGTTAGCCAGTGACTCTGATAGTCAAAATGCTTTAAGTCGACTCTTTGGCCCAGTCCGTTTATTTTTACCCCTAACCCTTGTTTTCAAGTGTTGCTCCATGGAACTGAGTTGCAGAGATAGGATGGGCCTGTTTCAGCTCACTCCCACTTTTCCCCACTGCCTCAATCAGAGGCTGCCTCTATCAGGGCAGTTTCTAAAGCTTTACCATCCAGACTCCAGACAGAGATTCTCTCAGCTTCTATCTGGTATTCAGCTTATTAAACTGTAAACACTGTCTGACCAGAGGAGGACGGGTCTCCCGTTGTGAGTCTTGGTTCCTCCCAAGGTTTCTTCCTTCAGCCTGAGGGAGTTTTCCTTGCCACCGTTGCCTCTGGCTCGCTCACTGGGGATATATGTTGTAACTATATGTTTTCAAACATGTGTAAAGCTGCTTTCTGACAACATCGTTGTAAAAAGCGCAGAACAAATAAACTTGACTTGAGTTACAGGACAGTGGTTGAGATCTTCCCTCTGAAATGGGAACCCCATTAAACTGAGATCAGACAGGGATTACTGTGATTTTAACAGAGGAAATTCCCACATTTGTGGGTTTCTCTGGTCTCTTGTTCTCCGTCTCGCCGGTTTCTCTCTTTTTCTCATATCTCTCTGTTTGGAGTCTCTGAAAAACCTCCGTTTGGAGGATCATGTAGCCCCAACACTTCACCCCACCCCTCTATCTCAACCAGAATCAGGACCCCCACCCCTAGACGAGAACGGGGAAGCAGGGGGTAAGGGCTCAGTGGCAGGGGCGAGGGGTGAAACGGGACGGGGCCTTTGACTCTGTGGACTCCTGTTTTTCTTACTGACCGAAGGGACGTTCTGACTGCAGTGTGTGGCGAGTTTGAGTGGCGCGAATGTGTTTATCAGCTTTATGATGATCCAGCGCTGCTCTCTACTTCTGCTACGGAAAACAACAGATTCTTCATTTCCTATTTGATTAGAACTGCTGCAAACAAGCGTTTAAAACTGGAGAAGGTACAAAAATGAAACACGCTGGTAAACAATGCTTTTCACAGAATGTGGGAGATAACATGAAGCTGAAATTGGCTTCTTACTCAGATTTTACATTCCACCTTCAGTAGAGCTGCAGTACCGCTGTAAAAAGCTCTCCCTGCTAGAAAAGTTAACATAGACCAGCAGTGCTGACCACCAGCAAAACCAGCATATGGTGTTTTGGATGCTGGTATTCTGGTCAACCAGTGTGACCATGCTGGGGTGACCAGTTAAACCAGCACCAGTCAAACCTTCCCTAACATGTGAGTGCTTGAATAGTGCTGCTGTTCCATTCCCGGACCTCTTAAACTTTACTCAGTCAAAGCTTCAGAGCCTCATCAAGTGAAATGTGTGAAATGATGGGAATTCTGACGATGTGTCGAAACATTAATCCGCTGTAATCATATGTCAAAACGACCTGATATTACTTGGTATAATTATGAATTTTCATCATATCACTGTAACAGTCCATCCATCCATCCATCCATCCATCCATCCATCCATCCATCCATCCATCCATCCATCATCTTCCGCTTCTCCGGGGTTTGGGTCGCGGGGGCAGCATCCTGAGCAATGAAGCCCAGACCTCCCTTTCCCCAGCCACTTCCACTAGCTCTCCGGGGGGATTCCGAGGCGCTCCCAGGCCAGCTGGGCGATATAGTCACACCAGCGTGTCCTGGGTCTTCCCCGGGGTCTCCTCCCCGGTGGACTTGCCTGTGACACCTCCCGAGGGAGGCGTCCAGGAGGCATCCTAACAAGATGCCCGAACCACCTCAACTGGCTCCTCTCAACGTGAAGAAGCAGCGGCTCTACTCCGAGTCCCTCCCGGATGACTGAACCTCTCACCCTATCTCTAAGGGAGAGTCCAGCCACCCTGTGGAGGAAACTCATTTCGGCCGCTTGTATTCGCGATCTCGTTCTTTCGGTCATTACCCAAAGCTCATGACCATAGGTGAGGGAGGGAACGTAGATCGACCAGTAAATCGAGAGCCTTGCCTTATGGCTCAGCTCTTTCTTTACCACAACAGACCGGTAAAGAGCCCGCATCACTGCTGACCCAGCACCAATCCGCCTGTCAATCTCCCGCTCCCTTGTACCATCACTTGTGAACAAGACCCCGAGATACTTAAACTCCTCCACTTGAGGCAAGAGCTCATCCCCGACCCAGAGAGGGCTCTCCACCCTTTCCCGCGTGAGAACCATGGCCTCGGATTTGGAGGTACTGATCCTCATCCCGGCCGCTTCACACTCGGCTGCAAACCGATCCAGTGAAAGCTGAAGTTCAAGGCCTGATGTCCCCAATAGGACCACATCATCTGCAAACAGCAGAGATGTGACCCTGAGGTCACCAAACCGGACACCCTCCATCCCCTGGCTGCGCCTAGAAATTCTATCCATAAAAATTATGAATAGAATCGGTGACAAAGGGCAGCCCTGACGGAGTCCAACTCTCACTCGGAACGAGTCTGACTTACTGCCGGCTATGCGAACCAAACTCCTGCTTTGTTTGTACAGGGCCTTGTATATACCTTACCAGGGAGGCTGAGGAGTGTGATTCCCCTGTAGTTGGAACACACCCTCCGGTCCCCCTTTTTAAAAAGAGGCACCACCACCCCAGTCTGCCAATCCAGTGGCACCACCCCCGATGTCCACGCAATGTTGAAAAGGCGTGTCAGCCAAGACAGCCCCACAACATCCAGAGCCTTGAGGAACTCGGGACGGATCTCATCCACCCCTGCAGCCCTGCCGCCAAGGAGCTTTTTAACTACCTTAGCGACTTCGGCCTCAGTAATGGACAAGCCTATTCCCGTGTCCCCAGACTCTGCCTCCTCACTGGAGAACGTGTTGGTGGGATTGAGAAGGTCCTCAAAGTATTCCTTCCACCGCCCAATGACGTCTTCAGTCGAAGTCAGCAGCACACCATCTCCACTGTATACAGTGCTAGTGGCACACTGCTTTCCCCTTCTGAGTCGCCTGACGGTTTGCCAGAATCTTTTCGGAGCCGACTTAAAGTCACTTTCCAAGGCCTCACCGAACTCTTCCCACACCCGGGTTTTTGCCTTGGCAACGACTGAAGCCGCAGATCGCTTGGCCTGTCGATACCTGCCAGCTGCCTCTGGTGTCCTACAGGCCAACCATGTCCGGTAGGACTCCTTCTTCAGCTTGACGGCATCTCTCACCTGGGGTGTCCACCACAGGGTTCGAGGATTACCGCCCCGACAGGCACCAACTACCTTGCGACCACAGCTACAGTCAGCCGCTTCAACAATGGAGGAGCGGAACATGGCCCATTCTTAGTCAATGTCCCCCACCTCCCCCGATATCTGGTCGAAGTTCTGACGGAGGTGTGAGTTGAAGATCAATCTGACAGGTTCTTCTGCCAGACGTTCCCAGCAAACCCTCACTATACGTTTGGGTTTGCCTGGTCTGACTGGCATCTTCCCCCACCACCTGATCCAACTCACCACCAGGTGGTGATCAGTTGACAGCTCAGCTCCTCTCTTTACCCGAGTGTCCAGTACACATGGCCGCAAGTCCGCTGACACGACAACAAAGTCAATCATTGAACTGCGGCCTAGGGTGTCCTGGTGCCATGTGCACTTATGGACATCCTTGTGTTCAAACATGGTGTTCGTTATGGACAAACTGTGGTTTGCACAGAAGTCCAAAAACTGAACACCACTTGGGTTCAGATCAGAGAGGCCATTCCTCCCAATCACACCCCTCCAGGTCTTACTGTCATTGCCCACGTGAGCGTTGAAGTCCCCCAGTAGGACAATAGAGTCTCCAGGAGGAGCACTTTCAAGCACCCCTTCCAAGGACTCTATGAAGGCTGGGTATTCTGAACTGCTGTTCGGTGCATAAGCACAGACAACAGTCAGGACCCGTTCCCCAACCCGAAGGCGTAGGGAAGCTACCCTCTCGTCCCAGGGAAAACCCCAACATACAGGCGCCGAGTCGAGGGGCTATGAGAAAGCCCACACCTGCCCGCCGCCTCTCACCATGGGCAACTCCAGAAAAGAAAAAAGTCCAGCCCCTCTCAAGGAGATTGGACCCAGAGCCCAAGCTGTGTGTTGAGGTGAGCCCGACTAAATTTAGCCGGTATCTCTCAACCTCACGCACCAACTCAGGCTCCTTCCCCGCCAGTGAGGTAACGTTCCAAGTTCCAAAAGCCAGTTTCAGCAACCGAGGATCAGAACGCCAAGGCCCACGCCTTCGGACACTGCCCGATCCACAATGCACCGCACCCCTACTACTGCCCCTCCTATCGGTGGTGGGTCGATGGGAGGGGGGACTCATGTAGCTCCTTCGGGCTGGGCCCGGCCGGGCACCATGAGTGAATGCCCGGCCACCAGACGCTCGCTGGCGAGCCCCTCCCCCAGGCCTGGCTCCAGGGTGGGGCCCCGGTAACCCTATTCCGGGCAGGGTACACAAGTCCTGCTTTGTTGTCCTCATAGGGGTGGTTATGGATCACACTTTGTCTGGCCTGTCACCTAGGACCAGTTTGCCATGGGAGACCCTACCAGGAGCTTTTGCTCCAGACAACATAGCTCCTAGGGTCCTTCAAGCACACAAACCTCTCCACCACGATAAGGTGGTGAGCTTTCAACACCATGACTCCTCAGACCCTGATAACAAAACTCTCCTCACTTGGACTGTGCTCTTCCATGTGCAACTGGGTCCTAGACTTCCTGACCAACAGGCCGCAGTCTGTGAGGATCCACAACATCTCCTCCCCCACCATAACCCTCAGCACGGGCTCCCCTCAGGGCTGTGTGTTGAGCCCCCTCCTGTTTACACTGCTTACATATGACTGCTCACCTATCCATCCAGGCTGTCATATTGTGAAGTTTGCGGACGACACAGCAGTGGTTGGATGCATCACAAACAGGGATGAGTCCAACTACAGGCAGGAGGTGGAACACCTGGAGGGTTGGTGCAGAGAAAACAACCTCTGCATCAACGTAAAGAAGACGAAGGAGATGATTGTGGATTTCAGAAGGGGCCATCATGACCACCTCCCTCTGCACATTGGAGGTTCTGAGGTGGAAGTGGTCGACAGCTACAGGTACTTGGGTGTGCACCTGAGCAGCAACCTCACCTGGAGCAACAACACTTCCACTCTGGTCAGGAAGGCACATCAGCGGCTCTACTTCCTCAGGAGGCTGAGACGAGCTGGACTCGGGAGGGCAGTCCTCACCTCCTTCTACAGATGTGTGGTGGAGAGCATCGTATGCTCCAGCATCAACGTGTGGCATGGAAGCTGCTCTGCTGCAGATAGGAAAGCACTGCAGAGGGTGGTGAAGGCTGCACAGAGGATTGCTGGAGTCAGCCTCCCCAGCACCACAGACATTTACACCTCCAGATGCAGGAAAAGGGCTACCTGCATCAGGAAGGATCCCACCCACCCAGCACATGCACTTTTTGTCCCGCTCCCCTCAGGAAGGAGGCTTCGGAGCATCAAGTGCAAAACAACCAGACTCAGAAACAGCTTCATACCAGAAGCTGTAAGGCTCTTAAATTCCAACTGAACACACTGCACTGACACTTACAAGAACAAGTACTGTTACAGGCACTGTCACTTTAAACCGCACTGAGACACTTTATCTAGACACTTTATCCACTGCTCTAAGTCAATATCATGCTGCTATAGCAAACTTGCACTCTGGACTTCATATTGCTGCTAACTGCCTACTCTCCTACTCTCCCTCTCTTGTGTACTTTCTATTTATTTATCTATTTTAATAACAGCTCTTGGGTGTAAACTGGACCATGAGATCTTAATTTCGTTCCACCTCATGTACCATGTGATGCGAATGACAATAAAATCTCCTTGAATCCTTGAATCCTTGAATCCATGGAGAGGCACTGTAACAGTAGTCAAAAAAATACATAAACTATGTTTAGGGTGGTTTAATTTCTGCCGCATCTCTTTATAATGTTTCTTTTGGTAATTATGTGATGGATAGGGTTTATATTTATCTTTAGTATTATACAACCCCATTTCTCAAAAAGTTGGGACGCTGTGCAAAATGTAAATAAAAATAAAATGCAATGATGTGCAAATCACTTAATCCCTATATTTAATTGAAATAGTATAAAGACAACAAATCAAATGTTAAAACTGAGAAATTTTATTATTTTTTGAAAAATGTGTGACCGTTTTTAATTTGATGCCAACAACATGTTCCAAAAAAGTTGGGACGGGGGAACAAAAGGCTGGTGAAGTTGTGTAAAGCTAATAAAACACCTGGTGGCTGATTGACAGCAGGTCAGTAACATGACTGGGTATAAAGAGCTTCTCAGAGAGGCGGAGTCTTTCAGAAGTAAAGGTGAGGAGGGTCACCACTCTGTGAAAGACTGGACCATCAAATAGAGCAACAACTCAAGAAGAACGTTCCTCAACATAAAACAGCTAAGAGCTTCTGCTTTCCATCGTCTACGGTGCAGAACATCATTAAAGACTCAGAGAATCTGGAGAAATCTCTGTCTGTGAGGGACGAGGCTGAACACCAGTATCTGCTGGCCGTGATCTTTGGGCCCTCAGGCAGCACTGCATTAAAAACAGACATGATTCTGTAGTGGAAATCACTGCATGGGCTCAGAAACACTTCTGAAAACCACTGTCTATGAACACAGTTCATCACTGCATCCACAAACGCTGTTAAACTCTAAAACACAAAGAAGAACCCAAATATAAACAGGATCCAGAAACGCTGCCACCTTCTCTGGGCCGGAGCTCATTTAAAATGGACTGAGGGGAGGTGGAAAAGTGTCCGGCGGTCCGACGAATCAACATCTGAAATTCTTTAGGAAATCATGGACACTGTGTCCTCCGGGCTGAAGACCACTCAGCTTGTTATCAGTGCTCAGTTCTAAGTCTTCATGACTCTTTTTGACTCTTTATGTAACTTGCATTTAACTGCAATTTCAAAACAGCTCTGAAAAAAATCTTCCTGCAAAAAAGTAGTACAGACTAGCATCTGTAGACTGGCCACCAGCAAAACCAGCATATGTTGTGTTTTGCATGTTGCTATTCTGGTCAACCAGCACGACTATGCAGAGGTGACCAGTTAAACCAGCACCAGACCACCATGAACCAGTCTGTCCTGTTTTTTCATTCCCTAATACGTGAATGTATATCGCTGTTGTCGGGACAAAACCTCGTATCTCCATTTTTTATGTTTTTCAGTTTTTGACATAATTTGAAAATACCTGTCACCCTTTACATTGTGTGTAAATTTCATGATGAAGGGACCAAAAGAAATGACACAAAATTACATGGAAAGAATTCTGGTTCCATTGACTTACATTAAAAGTGAAGTAGGTTTTTTCCTTCTAATGTAAAATTTCCATTTTGGAGAAATGAGGTTTTGATCCAATCACAGCGATATAACGGTTTGCTTAAATGGTTCTTTGCTTGGTGAAATGGTTCTTCAGATTAATGGAGAAACTTTAGCCTGAAATGAAGTAAACATTGCACTGTTTAATTATCGGGCCTGGAAATCACAAAATGAAACGCGACAAATAAAAAACAGATTAAATATTTCACCAAATGCTTTATGTTGGGAATGAACTGAGATATCAAGCCAATCAAATTCTGCTGAAATATTATTGAAGTGCAATCAAGACCTTTAAAACTCTCAGGTGTGTACGGAAAGTAATGTAAACTGGTCTTTCTACAGTAGCGTCCACTTTCCTGTCCCTCCATAGGAGTCACTGGTGTTACTGGTCCTCATTGGTGTTACACAGAATACAGGAATATATTTAATAATATATATTTGACTTTTGTTTTCTTTGTCATTTAAATGTAAAAATTCCATAGCCATTAGAGATTATTGCAGTTAAAATCGCAGAAACGTGTTTTTTTTCTTCAGAATATGGCCTCAGGCTTCACACCTGACTGTGGGGACGAGCTGTTCTGTGGTGATTGGAATTCTATATGATTAATTTAAAAAACAGTATTGATCAATTGAGGCTCAAGAACTTGAAATTGTTAAAATAATTGTTTTATTCTAAAACATAAATAAATTTGAAACCCTCGCTTGTTTTTTAAGTGTAATATATCTGTGAACGCTAGAATGACCCAAATAATGTATTTGCAGCATGTTTTATTCGTGAGAATCAGCCTTTGAAAAGTCTTATATGAACACAACTGCCATGCAATATAAACTATAATAAATCGTGTATTAGATATTTGACACAAATGAATCTTGGAGGTTTTTACTTTGTTACATGAACTTTAAAGGTAAAATCTGTTCATATAGCTGCTTTAATTCCTTCACTGAAGCACAGGCAGGACATGCACCTTAACCCTCTGAGCTCTGAGGCCATCCTCTCTGGATCTGTTCATCTCTCCTTAAACTCTCCTCTGAAGGTTCTTCATAGAACAGGATCCTCATCTGTTTCATATCTAAACGCTCCGTTATCTTCATCACTACTTTCCAAACCCGCTGCAGCAGCTTCAGCAGCTGGAAACTCTCTGACGCCGTTTCACACGAGTCTCTGATGTGGACTGAATGAAGAATGAAGGGTTTCCGGCGTGACGGTCAGTCCTTAGAGATCTCCTGAGTGTCCGTCAGTCAGTTTCACACAGAAAGTAGACAGACACACGAATCCAGCAGCTCCACACGGTGAGAGGCAGATAACGCGTATCTCAGCCCCTCTTCACAGGCTCATAACTCCGGTCTCAAACCTCAGAGACTCAACTCAGACTGTCACCTCAGAGACTCCAGAGTCAACTGTGACTCAAATTTCAGAGACTCGAGACTCAACTCGGACTTGAATCTCAGAGACCCAAGAGTCGACTCGGACTCTCACCTCAGTATCACAGAGAATGTAGACGGACACACGAATCCACCAGCTCCACACGGTGAGAGGCAGATGACGTGTATCTCAGCCCCTCTTCACAGGCTCATAACTCTGGATGTGAGTCTTGTATGATCTCGAGATAAGATGGAATCGAAAGGGCGGCTCTACGGATTGAGGAAGTGTTTAAACTGGATTCTTTAGTAAAGAAAACAGTTCTATATAGAACCATGAACACTCAAAGAACCCTTTGCATAATTTAAGGTTTCTTTGCATGGTAAAATGGTTCTTCAGATTGATGGTCAGGACTTTTTTCTATGCAAAGGGCCCATATTCTACTTTTTTGTGTATTTTAGTCGTTCTACTTAAACGGTTTGTCTTGGTTCACGTGCCAAAAACAGTTGTACATCATTTTCATATAACAGTTGTGTGGTTTTATGCATGAAAACAGCCGTGAATCATTTTATTATGACCATTTTTCATCTTTTTGTCCCCTTGAATTCACCAGGCTGGTCCTGTTACTGCACCTTTAAGACTGATGTAGGTGAATGAGCTTTGTTCTGATTGAGCCTTTAACTTAACTTAATAGTGTTGATGTGAACAGGTGGGGCTAAACTGCTTTAGGTGGTTATTAACAACTAGTTGTTTTTTGTGACATCACAAAGACATTGGCATAAATGGGCTGCAGGGTCGTTTGACTTATGAACTGAAAATACATCAACACTAAATAACTGGAGAGTGAACTACGGATTCAACAGGTCGTGTCCTCTTACATATTGTTCTTTTAAATTAGCAGTTTATGTAAAGTAGACAAAATAATGCGCTCATAATGAGATGAGATGAGATAAGATAAGATGAGATGAGATGAGATGAGATGAGATGAGATGAGAGAAGATGAGATGAGATGAGATGAGATGAGATGAGATGAGAGAAGATGAGATGAGATGAGATGAGATGAGATGAGATGAGATGAGAGAAGATGAGATGAGATGAGATGAGATGAGATGAGAGAAGATGAGATGAGATGAGATGAGATGAGATGAGATGAGATGAGATGAGATGAGAGAAGATGAGATGAGATGAGATGAGATGAGATGAGATGAGATGAGAGAAGATGAGATGAGATGAGATGAGATGAGATGAGATGAGATGAGATGAGAGAAGATGAGATGAGATGAGATGAGATGAGATGAGATGAGATGAGAGAAGATGAGATGAGATGAGATGAGATGAGATGAGATAAGATGAGATGAGATGAGATGAGATGAGATGAGATGAGATGAGATGAGATGAGATGAGATGAGATGAGATAAGATGAGATGAGATGAGATGAGATGAGATGAGATGAGATAAGATAAGATAAGATAAGATAAGATGAGATGAGATGAGATGAGATGAGATGAGATGAGATGAGATAAGATGTACTCACGGTCCAGTCAACTCCCAAAGTGACATAAACAATAAATAGAAGGGGCAGATAACAGCAGCATGGTCCACAGCAGCGTGAGTACGAGGTAGAAGGCGTACATCTAAATACTGGTAATGTGTAAAGTGACATGTGTAGGGTGATGATGCAACACATGCAGTCAGTAATCCGATCATAATCGGATTTCTGCAGTTATCCGATTAGTCAAATGGTCATGTAAACACCAAACTCTGATCTAGAAATCCGAATAAGAGGCTGGATTTTGGCCCAGTAATCAGACTTCTCACTCTGCCCATGTGCGAGATCAGACGGGGAACCCGGAATTTCCCCATTATCTGATTAGTGCATGTAAACGTGTTGATTGGATTAGTGACAAAATCTGTGCATACTGACTCTACTCTGTCTGACTGACATGACTGACCTGAGCTGAGTTGAGAAACTAAACGTGAAGAAAATTGAGTTTTTTCATGACATGGGCCCTTTAAGTAGGACATCGCTAACATGAGAAGCAAAGCCACTATAATAAAAGTCCCCACTTTTAGATACTTGGTGTTTTTGCCCAGTAATATTTGTCCCAGTGATGTTTCCCTGTTTGTGAACCAGAGCTGGAATGGCTGAGATGCTGTGCGTTAGTTCTGTGGAGAGTAAACTGCCCTGACCTTATTTGTCCTATAAATAACCAAATTATAATTACTCAGCTCTTATTTTTCCTTCAGATGTTGTTTTCAAACAAATAACCCATTTGCATGTTATATATATATATAAATATATAAATAAAACCTTAAATATAAGTTTGGATGCACTTTACATGTTTTAGCATCTTTACCATGAGTTACCATTTCTGCTGAGTTAGGTCGTAACAAAAAACTTAAAGGGGAACATCATCAACATTCCAGATAAACTCAGAAGACTCGTGTAGGTTCTCTGGTGGTTCTGGATGGTAAATAAAGTGTCTATATCTGTGTTGTAGTCATGGCGACGCCTGGTTCCCATCACCACCACTGTAAAGACGTCTGAACTGTTTCACACTAAACCCTCTGACTGCACCTCACACTGAGCTAGGCTGAAAAATCAGTTCTTTCTTTTTAATTCATCTCATTTTGTGAACTTGAAAGCTCTGGTTTCTGCAACAGTGCAGTTTGTGTGTGTAAACTTATACTTTTGTTTGTTGAACTTAAAAGTTTGATTGTATTCAACTCCACAAGTCATTTCAAACAGCTTTAAAACGGAGTTTCTGAACTTAATTCATTGGAAGCGACGAGTTACCTTAAATAGTTTGAGTAAACTGAACTGTCAGGGTTTACAGTGTGGTGGTCGGGTGGGGGGGCGTATGGGGGGATAAGGAGGGGCAGTGATGTCTCTAGAGAAAATGGGACATTTTCCCATGGCCAGGAGGAAAAGGCCTGCTGCTAAACTCAAACTCGGGCAACAAGGCATTTGATGATGACAGATCCGAAGTCCTTTCGTTCAGATTCCCAGGCCCTGCCAGCCCCTTTATCGACCCCCCCCCCACCACCACCACCACTCCAGCCTAGCAGAAGAAGACCAGGGAGGAGCTGGACTCAGTGAAGTTGATGAACGTTATTGGGCCCACGGGGGCTCTGGGTACTCTTACACCCCCAACCACCCCCCCCCCCCCCTTACCCCCACCCGGCTCATGTTTGTTTATATATGCTTTGAACTTCGCTGGAAAACAATGTAACGTAAACAAAGTGAATCCTTCTCGATCAGCGTGGAACACGTCTTTATCTCTTATAGTTTACTTATTACGCATTTGCATTATTAAACGGTTCTTCGCATGGTGAAATGGTTCTTCAGCTCCATGGAGAACATGTCGTATATGGTTCTACACAGAGCACCATGCGGGGTTTATTGCTATATAGAGCATTTTCAAATTTTTCAAAAAAGGTTCTATATAGAACCACATACCACACATTCTCCATCACTCTCAAGAACCATTCCCCCATGAAGAGAACCATTTAAGCATGCATACGGTTCTCTGAGTGGGAACACTGTCATGTCGTCTCAGCGGGTGGTGCTCTCTCTATACTTGTCGTTTTTCTTGTGTGGTGGAATATTGAGACGGGTCCACTGATGATGTCATGAGGCCCTTGCAGCTGATTGGCTGGGCTGGTTTAAAACGCTTCTCCCTCACAGCCTTTTTATGGCTCTATAACCTCCTCCCTCCTCCATCCCTCCATCCCAGCTCAGCTGAAGTTTTCTAAACCTCCTGCTATCCGTCTTCCTCCGACCATCTTCTTCTTTATTTCTTCTTTGTTTATTTCTTTCTGCTTCTCCCATAATTTCCTTTCTTCTTCTTCTCTTTCTTTCTCCCACTGTCCTTTCCTTCCTCTCTATCTTCCTTTCTTTCTCTCGTTCCTTCCCTCCCTCCCTTCCCATTTTATTACGTCTCAATTCCGTGACTCATTCCTTACAAACATTCGATTTCTTTCAATTCAATTTTTATTTCTGTTTCTCTGAGCAGCAAATTTCCTTCAGACGATGCGAATATAGTTTTTTTAATATGTAACATCAAAAAGATTTTTAAAAATTATTTATTCACTGTTCAACATTCAGAGGAACCTACATCCACTTTCCCTGGTCTTTGGCACCGGCTCCACCAGCATGGTGGCCTTCGCCGTGGAGAACCCCGCCAGCTCTCCCGTCGCCGACCTCTGGGAACCTGGGGGTCTTCCTGAAGCTCTCCGAGAGGGCCTTCCACCAAGCACTGACCCTCTCAAAGCCACCTTAGGACAAGCCATCTGAGATGGTCCTGCTTCCTCTCCTTCTCCACCCCTGCTCTGGTTTCTCCACCTCCAGCACCTCTTAATGCGTCTGGACCATTTATTCTCCCTTTTTTTGTAGTGCAGCAACATCTGGAAGCAGTCAGAGAGTCTACATGGGAGGAGGAGAGGAGAGGAGGGGGGGGGCTTGGTTTGGTTCGCCCCCCCTTCCTCGCGCGCGCGCTCCCTCCCTCCCTCTCTCCCTCTCCTTCTCTCTCTCTCTCCACACACACAAGTATTACTGCAGAGAGGCAGGCGAGCCGGAGCGCGCTCCGCAAAGGCCACCGAGAAACTCCTGCATTTTCTGTTTTTTTCCTCCTCCTCCTCCTCCTTCCTTCCTCCTCTCCCTCCGTTATGGACTCGGCACGAGCCACTCCGATTCCCTTCTCCGGAGCGGCAGCAGCAGCAGGCGCGCGGCACACATGGAATCGATCACAGGAGAAGATTTAACCCCGTGAGATCCGATCTGGAATACGCCAGCCCTACCTTTCCTTCTCTTTCTTCTTCTTCTCTTCTTCTTCACCCTTTTTTCTCGCTCTCGCGGTCGCCAGCCTCCTCCTCCTCCTCCTCCTCCTTCTTCCCCCCCATTTTTAACCCCCTTCTTGCTGCTGCATCCACGGAAAGGGGCGACCACTTCAAAGAAGAAGAAGAAGGGATTAAAAAAAAAAGCAGCAGCAAGTGGGTGCTGAGGGGGGGGGGGGTGGGGGGTGTCGTGTTTCTTAGGCAAGGCCCGGATGTTCCAAGGATGCACTGGTTCGTTCTGCTAGGCGCCTCGAGCCTGTACCCGTCTCTGTTTTCTCACTCCATAACGGGGATCAGGTAATATTAACTCCAGCCAGAGGAAAAAGGGAGAAACTCGTCCTTCTTTTTTTCCCCCCTTCTTCATTTTTTCCCTCCCCCGCCCCCCCACCACCTCTTTCCCCTTTCCTCCTCTTCCTCCACCTCTTTACACCCCCCCCTCCAAAAAAACCCACCCACCCCTTTGATTTCTTTCCCATCTTGGGTTGTTTCCCTCCCACCCCTCTTCTATTTCTTTCTTTCTTTTTTTATTTTTTAAAAACAACCTTTCCTCCGTCCACGTTCACCTTACGGATAAAACAGGCTGGACTACATATATGGTCAATGAGAGCAAGAACATGTACATACCGGAGGAAACCCTTGAAAACCATCAAGGTAAGGGGTGCCATTTATTTAGCGTCGCTGGGTTTTGGGGGGGGGGGGGTGGCATGCGTACACCATATGGATGGGTTGGTGGATGATGATGTTGATGATGATGGTGGTGATGATGATGATGGTGACTGGTCCTTTTGGCTTTTTGTGGTGCGCACGAAGCAGGAGCTGCACCGTCTCCTTCTCCAGCACGTTTCAACCACCCCCCTCCAAAAATATGGGGCATTACCCGTACCCAAAGAAGTGCCACCTCACTTCCATACGAGCTTAATGCTTCTATTGCCCACCCCCCAACACACACACACACATTCTGCACAACTTCATCAGCCCCGAGCTGCCCCAGCTGCCCGAGCTGCCCGAGCTGTGGCCGTCTTACTTCACTCAAAACGCAAAGACAAACGCTGCAGCTCGTGCCAGCCAATCCCGTCCACTGAAGCTCCATTTCTTCTTTTTTTTCATCCAGGTGTTGCGCGGTACGGCTCCCGACTGTTGCGTGGCGCAGTATGAGCCTGACCGGCTTCTTGCCACATCTCGCGGGCAGCTCGAAGGCTCCAGGATGGGCCTGGCTCATGCGTTTTCCACCCAGCTTTTGGGGTTTGGTGGAAACTCGCACCTCAATTCAAAGCCTTTTTTAATCTTCCCTGTCCAGGGATTGCAGCAGAAGGCCTAGCCTGACACAACCTCCTCAAAGCCCCCTCAGTTCTCAGCATCGCTTTTAGTCTCTCTAGCTTTCGGGTCAGTCTCTCCGATGGACGGAGTGATGTAGTCGGGCTTCTGACCGAATCAGGATTGATACTCAAGCTGCACCGTTGTACCGTGGCTGTGATGTAATCCTAACTCATGCACCACTTTCTAAATATGCCACTTTACGAGGCACGTTTCGGTGGCTCTTCATGTGTATTGCACTCATTCACGCGTGAAGGGGAATTCCACCAAATTTCGAACATGTCTGTCAGTCTTCTCAGTCCAGTCTCCATCCTGGAGAAAGATACCAAGTCAGAATGGTTAGGGTTGGAACCAGATGTCCTTCTCAGAAGGTGGTTATGAATGCACTGCCCGCTGTCCGAGGCATTGTTCCGTGGTACTTTTGAGAAGGTTTGAGCCTAAAATTGGTTAATAGTGGAGAGGCATTCTGGGTATATTGGTGTAGTCATGGCAACCCCTGGTTCTTATCGCCACCATTGTAAAGAAATTTGAGTCTCTACAATCAAACAGTTCATACCAAACCACTCTGAATGACTTTGTTTACATCTCTACCGTTTAATTATGAAGAAACTTAGTTAAAAATAGTAAATAAAGTGTCTATATCTGTGTTGTAGTCATGGCAACCCCCGGTTCCTATCACCACCACTGTAAAGACGTCTGAATCTCTACAATAAATTATTGTACACCGAAAACACTCCTAATCACTATTGATTCCGCAGTGTGGCAGTTTCTGGTGGAATTCCCGTTCACAGGTGCCACCAGGGTTCTACAGAGCAATGCTGTAGCAGAACCACTGTTGGCTCCCTGAAGAAGCTTTCAGTGGAGCCATTTCTGTAAACGTGAAGAAGTTTAAGTAGCTGGAAGAACCTCCACATAATCCAATGGCGCTATTCCGGTTCCGTACAACCAAGCTCGGAAGCATCCCTTAAAAAAATACTTCCTTTTTATCCTAAAATGTAGCATTTTCTCCCTGAAAAGCTGTAGAAAAAGTGCACGTTTGTTTACGATATGTTCCGCAACGTCACCCAAAGTGCAGAATAAATAAGGGACCCTTTTTGTGCCCCTCATTAAACAGAGCAATCGAAGTGTCATAACATTGGCACATGAGCGTGGAGGAGTGAGTGTCTTGTAGGTGGCCCAAGCAGATGTTAGTGTTTGTGTTAGTGCAGAATGCCGCCGCCGCCGCCGCCGCTGCTGGAGAGTGCAGCGAATCAGGTAAACACTACGGCTGCCCGAGTATCAGGTCAGAACACAGGCGAGCGCGAGGGAGATTTCTCCCATGAAGCTGCAGAGGACAGTGGAAACGTGGCTTTAGGGCCGTTTCAGCGTACAGTGCCATGCAGACGTCCGAGACCTCATTTAAACCATTTATCTGGACAGTAAGTTCATTCGTGCTTGTAAAATCACTATTTATCATTAGAGTAAACACAGAAAAACATAAATACAGTAAAGTTACAGGAATTTCTTACATTGAAAAAGTAGTTGACGTCTTGTGGGATAGTTTGAAGAACGAACGTGATGAAGTTCTGACTGACCAAACCAGGTATTGACCACAATTAATACATAACTTCCTCAAGAAGAGGGCAGGAAAGTAAACAGACTGCCCTGATGAGCTGCTTTTTATGGCTTCATTGTCTCTGCTGCCATTTCTCAAGGCCCACATCCTTTGACACGACATTTCTGTAGTTTTATATTTCTAAAATAGTCCTAATTTTGTTCACGTGATCATTTATCCCTTAGAATAAAACCTGTAAGACCGACTCATGTAAATGAGCTCTGTTCTGATTGGCTGTGCCTCTTTTAGAAAACAGGCCAGGCTGAAACACTCCTTATAACTGCAGTGTGAGTGGGCGGGGCTAAACTGCAGGCAGAATAGGTGCGCGTTACTTTTTTGTGACATCACAAAAGCAGTGAATTCAAATCAGGCTGTTTCTTTAAGTGGACGGTGGGCTGGAGAGTAAACCCCCACAGTTTTGGACTCGTTTGTGTTTACATACTATATCATATTGTTTCTCATGATTTGGGCCCTTTAGATGAAGCTTTATGACGAAACAACAGCATTCAAACTGAGTTTGATGTCCTCTGGTGTTTGTGTTTGTTCACCTGTTGCTTTTGTTTCAGAGCACATGGTGATCAGCGTTCCTGAAGCAGCGAAGCTGAATGGAAACGGGCCTGAAGGCTTGTTTTCTGAGCTCAATAATGTGCAGTCTAAAAAATAAAGGTCACTAAAAGGCTTTTGGCATCAGTTCTAGGGAAAAAAGTTTCATTAGCATCTCTTCATTGTGTGAAACTTTGAAACGCTTCCTTGGGACACCAAGAGGGGGTCTTCTGTGATATCAGACAAAACCTTTCTTGGCAATTTAGAGAACAGAAACGAGAGGCCACAATTTATTACTTTATTTTCCAGTCAAAACACAGATTTAAGAGAAAATGACACGACTGAATATATTATACATTATTATAATATCCACACTTTGCCTTTATTCCTGCTTCCATTCTTTTCAGGACTCCACGCCTCCAAAGTTCTATCTCAGAAGTCGGTTTAGCTCAGGGGTCGCAGCCCGAATGTTAAGACGAGCCATCAAACCACCTTAAAAGCAACATTTTATATCCGTTTTATTATCTTGGCTGTAAATCTGTCTCAGTATGTGCTGATGTGCTTGTATAGGATAACATATAAAACAGAAAACCTCAGACTCCCTTTGCTCTGCTTTCAGCTTCAGCTCAGCTGTAGCTGCTTTTCTTGCATCTCCAGCAGGAAACTTTTCTGAAAGGAGATCAGTTTCTTGTAAAACGTCTCTCAGCGTTCGATTTTTTGGTGAGGCTGAAGTCGCTAATCAGTCCATTCGTCTCCAAATGATCGACGTCCGTCTTAAATCTCTCTCTTTGCCGTTTTGTAGCTACTAGCTGGGTGAGACTGTCGTCTGTGTTGCTATGGTGACCAGCCATCTGCACTGATCTTCAGGGTTAAAGGGTGAATCAGCAGTTCTACATTAACTCCAGCGTTTAAGACCATTTACTGTTAAACTGTGTTGAAGGATCAGCAGAGCTTTATTTTACTGTAGAGGAGGATTATTTTATTATTACCTGCTGATCTGATTCAGCTGTGGAGCCGTGACAGGACAGTGGAGGAGCTGCATGTCTCCGACACCTGGTTTAGCATTTCTGCTTCCCACAATCCAAATAATCCCAACTGTAAGATCCTAAATAAATAAATATGGTGGTCTTAGTCTTTAGCAGTGTATGCTAGCTCTTCTTTCAGCATGTCTTAATTGCCTTTTATTGACTTTGCTGCACCTCAGAGACGCCACAGTGGTACGAACAGTGCAAACAGCTATTCTATATAACGCGCTGCGGAGCAAAGTTAAGTGGGCCACCAGTAAGCCAGCGCATTTAATGCCAGCAGTGGAAGCTGTATATTTATTACAAGCACGTTGCAAGGAGCATTAGAAGAAGACAGTCCTCCAAGGCCTGGAAGGAGAAATCTAAAATGATGGCAGGCAAGGTTACCCTGTGCGAGATGCTGATTATTGCTAAGGCTTTGTCATTATTGTGAGGTTTTTATCATGCTCCATCAAGTGTGCCCTCTTTCTCCCCGTCGGCTCCCTGCCAGGTGCACACGACAGGCAATACTGGTCATTAGGAGCATTAATTTGTTTATGATGGATCTCAGAAGGCCTAGCGAGGCTCCAGGACGGCGCCTGAAAATGACTCGGCACCTGATTTCAGACTCTCGGGGCACGAAGCGCTCATCTAGCAGCGCTGTGTGGCCCATTATTCCTCTCCGGCTCCAGTCCTTTACCTGCCCTTTGCTGAAATACATGCTTCAGTTTCATGTCCGAGTCATCGTCGCTTCTAAATCCACTCGGTTTTAGGCTACGGTCGCTGCATGAGAGCCAGGAGGCCGCATGGGATCCTTGTTTTTCTGTTACTTTCTTGAAAAGCTTTTACCCTGAGAAAAAATCTTCCCGCAGATTAAGTTGACTGAGTGTAAATCCATAGTCAACACAGAGACGTTGCTCAGTCTCAGAGCGACTATTAAGTGTCCTTATAAGAGAACAGTATCTGCTGTGGGCTCCCAGTCGTGCCAGCTGTGATCAGAGGAATCAGGATGTGTTGTTCTCAAACATCTGGGACTGTGTTTAGGTAGTTCCATGTCATTTCACTAAAGAGGAGCACTAAAAGTCTCCGAGACCTTCCGCCAGAAGTTCAAAAAGGACCGTCGTCTTGTGAAAACGTGGTTGGAATCGCAGGAAAATGTACATTTCCAGTCACTTCTTGCTCAGAAGTTTCCTCTAACTCCTAGATTTAGACCGGCCTCAGGTCTTTCAGAGCGAGAAGGTTAGAGGCATCCACAACAATAATCAGAGCCTCGCAGTAAAGCCGCAGTTTTAACGTCAGTAATCCAAACAACGTACCGAAATGTTTTATTTTAGATCTACTAAAACAAACAGCTACGGCCGTGACAGATGGGCTCTGGAAAAACACAAACGCTTATTTGTTGATAGTAAGATATTGAAGAAGCCTTCAAGTATGTGTCAGAAAGAAATTATAGACACTGCCCCCTATTGGTCAGACGTGAGGTTGCTTGGATTCATGCTATTTTCATAACAGTAGATGTAGGTATGTATTGTAGTGGTAACAGTTTACACTGCGCTATATGCTTGTTAACATTTACTAAACATTACATCTGGGAGTTTGTTAGACCTCGATTGCTAATTTGGAATTCATTTTTATACACCTAGAACTAATTCCACATTCAGTGCATAAAGGAAAGTTCTAAATGTTTGCATCAATTAATAATATAAACAAAAGTCCAAAAACGTTTTTATTTATTGTACGTGCAGTATTCCACATCTGCACAGTGAAATGTTAGTGGTGAGGCTCAGATAATCACTCTCTACAGCTGTACAGCACAGCATGTATATATACAGAGAAGAAGACAATATACAAAGGCCTGTGCGTACAAATATATACTGAAAATAAACCATAAACACTTGGATAAGGAATAGCAATATGTGCAGTTTCAGTAGGAATAATATGTAACATGCAACCTGTAATATTCCAGTGTAAGATGCAGTTATAGAAATATAAATAAATATGCATGAATATGTAATCACATCAGTGTCTACAGCAACGGATCTGTAGCAATCATAAAATACCAGGTAAAAAACAAAAACTGTCCATGAATTGTTAAAAAATAGTCCATTAAGAGGGTTTGGTGTGAAACGGTCCAGATGGCTTTACAGTGGTGGTGATGGGAACCAGGCGTCGCCATGACTACAACACAGATATAGACACTTTATTTACCATCCAGAACCACCAGAGAACCTACACGAGTCTTCTGAGTCTAAATGGAATGCTGATGATGGAAAACAGTGGAAAATCTGGAATAATGAGTTTTCTTTGGGACTATTTTGCCGCACAGCGCCCTGCATGTCTCCCTCCACCATGAATGGAGTTGAAGTTCTCTAAACTCTCATAAAACAGCGTCTCAGTCATCAGGCAGTGAATTCAGAACCAGCTCATGTAGGAACTTTCTGTAGGAGCTTTTAGAGGGACGTCTGGTTCCTATCACCACCACTGGGAACGGCTCTGACTCGGGAAGTTTATCTAGAACAGAGAACCGCTCTGAACAACTCTGTTTACAAGTGCAGTCTATATTATTACCAGATATGGAATGTAGTAAACAAAATCATGTTTTCTTTGTAGTGGATAACCACCTGTAACTATGAATCACTGAGTTGTTGTGTTAGAACGAGCCCTTCATATCTACATAGGGAGCAGCTTCTCTTCCAACAGAGGCCAGCATGTTGCGCCACCATGTTTCTACAGTAGCCCAGAATAGACAAACCAAACACTGCCTCTAGAGGGCGCCTTTAAATTTGTACACTGAAGCGGCAGTTTGAATTTGGTGGCGCTGTAGCTCCGGCTGGAAGACATAGAAAGATGCTGAAAGATGGTGCTGCTGACCATTTTGTATTATGAGGACCCAAATTTGGACAAATTGAGGATCAGAATCATTTAGTGCAAGAGAAAGTCATATGAAGGATTTCAGCCCGGACTGCTTGTTGGTTAAGATACAGGGCAGCCAATCCGAAGAGAGCTCATTTACAGATATTAGTCTTAAAGACACAGTAGCACAAACCAGCCTGTTTCATTCTAAGAGATAAAGTAAGATGAATTCTAACTGTTTTTGGTAAATAAAATGACACAAATGTCATTTGTGGACCTCATGGGAAAAACAGATATAAGAAAAATGTAAGATATTAACTAAGACATATTAAAAAAGTAAGGTTCTGTCTGACTCTCTGAATTAAGGGAGTGAACAGAAATGTGGGAGAACAAAGTAGCCCCTTTTTCTGAGCATCTAACTTTCTTTGCATTCGCTATTCTTCACAAATGAAAATCACCTTGTACTCTGCTACATGGCTGCTCCAAGATCTATGATTGGTGTTGCTGACCCTCAGTGAATCGACACAGAACGACCCGTTTTCAGAGCGAAGAAGGGGTCACGAGGGATAGAGTTCTAGAGAGAAAGAGACTGAGAGCAAAAGAGCGAACACGTAGGATGGTGCTGAAGGCGTGAGGGGAAAGAAACGAGGTTATCCAATAATATCTGTGCCGTTCCAGACTGGAAATCCACAGCGAGGCCTGAATGAGTGCAAAGAAAGAGACAAGACTGCTGAAAGAGGGCTGTAAAGCTAGTGGACCAGCTCAATGTGCTGAACGGAGATGTATTAAAGGGGAATTCCACCAGACTTGCAGAATTTCTGCATAATTCAATTACAACAATGTAAGCAAAGTCGTTCAGAGCGGTTCGGTGTGAAACGCTCCATTCTAGATAAAATTACTGAGTCAGAACTCTTCACAGTGGTGGTGATGGGAACCAGACGTCCCTCTAAAAGCTCCTACAGAAAGTTCCTACATGAACTGGTTCTGAATTCACTGCCTGATGACTGAGATGCTGTTTTATGAGAGTTCTGGCCAAACATGTGTTTTTCCAACACATTCATGGCAGAGCGGTACATGCAGGGAGCTGCAGGGTAATATAGTCCCCCAAAAAGCCTATTATTTCGGGTTTTCCACATTTTCCCATCATCAACATTCCATATAAACTCGTGTAGGTTCTCTGGTGGTTCTGGATGGTAAATATATTGTCTATATTTCTGTTGTAGTCATGGTGACCCCTGGTTCCCATCCCCTCTGCTGTAGTCAGTTTCACTACAGTGAACCATTTCACATTGTGAATGGCTCTGACTAACTTTCACATCCCAACGATGCAGAAATTTTAAAAACGGTGGAATTCCCCTTTAGCAGACACTGCCTTTGGGGTGTAAGAGAGCTAGCCATTTGCGGGCCTCGGATCCGAATGATTAGAGCGTCGGAACTAATGACTGTGTTGCAGTGCAGTGTGAGCTGCTGAGATGCTTCAGCTGGTTTTGCTCTTCTTTCATCTCTAATGCAGTTCTTTTCATTCCCACTGGGGCCTGAAAGCACTGCTGCTGCTGCTGCTGCTGCTGCTGCTGTTGCTACGCCATGCAAAGACATCAATTTGAGTGCTTTACTCTCCCTCCCTCCCCCCCCCCCCCCTCCCCCCCCCCCTCCCCCTATCACCTGACTTTATATGTCCCCCCGATGTCTTTAACTATTCCCTAAAAATAGCCAACCGGTTCTTTAAACTGCCTCCATTAGACGAGTCTTTGTTTTCTCATTTTAATATGATCTTCCTGCTGCCTGTCTCTCTGCTAACAAAGGCCACACGACTGCTCAACACGCCCACCAGCAGGTTCTGACTCCTCTATTTCTCTGTGTAGTTCCTCCTGGTTGGTGTTTATGTGGCTCTATCTGATCGGTTGTTGTGTAGTTCCTCCTGGTTGGTGTTTATGTAGCTCTATCTGATTGGTGTTTATGTAGTTCCTCCTGGTTGGTGTTTATGTAGTTCCTCCTGGTTGGTGTTTATGTAGCTCTATCTGATTGGTGGTTGTGTAGTTCCTCCTGGTTGGTGTTTATGTGGCTCTATCTGATTGGTGGTTGTGTAGTTCCTCCTGGTTGGTGTTTATGTAGCTCTATCTGATTGGTGTTTATGTGGCTCTATCTGATTGGTGGTTGTGTAGCTCCTCCTGGTTGGTGTTTATGTAGCTCTATCTGATTGGTGTTTATGTAGTTCCTCCTGGTTGGTGTTTATGTAGTTCCTCCTGGTTGGTGTTTATGTAGCTCTATCTGATTGGTGTTTATGTGGCTCTATCTGATTGGTGGTTGTGTAGCTCCTCCTGGTTGGTGTTTATGTAGCTCTATCTCATTGGTGGTTGTGTAGTTCCTCCTGGTTGGTGTTTATGTAGCTCTATCTGATTGGTGGTTATGTAGTTCCTCCTGGTTGGTTGGTGGTTATGTAGTTCCTCCTGGTTGGTGTTTATGTAGCTCTATCTCATTGGTGGTTGTATAGTTCCTCCTGGTTGGTGTTTATGTGGCTCTATCTGATTGGTGGTTGTGTAGTTCCTCCTGGTTGGTGTTTATGTGGCTCTATCTGATTGGTGGTTGTGTAGTTCCTCCTGGTTGGTGTTTATGTAGCTCTATCTGATTGGTGGTTGTGTAGTTCCTCCTGGTTGGTGTTTATGTAGCTCTATCTGATTGGTGGTTGTGTAGTTCCTCCTGGTTGGTGTTTATGTAGCTCTATCTGATTGGTGGTTGTGTAGTTCCTCCTGGTTGGTGTTTATGTAGCTCTATCTGATTGGTGGTTGTGTAGTTCCTCCTGGTTGGTGTTGATGTAGCTCTATCTGATTGGTGGTTGTGTAGTTCCTCCTGGTTGGGGTTTATGTAGCTCTATCTGATTGGTGGTTGTGTAGTTCCTCCTGGTTGGTGTTTATGTAGCTCTATCTGATTGGTGGTTGTGTAGTTCCTCCTGGTTGGTGTTTATGTAGCTCTATCTGATTGGTGGTTGTGTAGTTCCTTCTGGTTGGTGTTTATGTAGCTCTATCTGATTGGTGGTTGTGTAGTTCCTCCTGGTTGGGGTTGATGTAGCTCTATCTGATTGGTGGTTGTGTAGTTCCTCCTGGTTGGGGTTTATGTAGCTCTCTCTGATTGGTGGTTATGTAGTTCCTCCTGGTTGGTGTTTATATAGCTCTATCTGATTGGTGGTTGTGTAGTTCCTCCTGGTTGGTGTTTATGTAGCTCTATCTGATTGGTGGTTATGTAGTTCCTCCTGGTTGGGGTTGATGTAGCTCTATCTGATTGGTGGTTGTGTAGTTCCTCCTGGTTGGTGTTTATGTAGCTCTATCTGATTGGTGGTTATGTAGTTCCTCCTGGTTGGTTGGTGGTTATGTAGTTCCTCCTGGTTGGTGTTTATGTAGCTCTATCTCATTGGTGGTTGTATAGTTCCTCCTGGTTGGTGTTTATGTGGCTCTATCTGATTGGTGGTTGTGTAGTTCCTCCTGGTTGGTGTTTATGTAGCTCTATCTGATTGGTGGTTGTGTAGTTCCTCCTGGTTGGTGTTTATGTAGCTCTATCTGATTGGTGGTTGTGTAGTTCCTCCTGGTTGGTGTTTATGTAGCTCTATCTGATTGGTGGTTGTGTAGTTCCTCCTGGTTGGTGTTTATGTAGCTCTATCTGATTGGTGGTTGTGTAGTTCCTCCTGGTTGGTGTTTATGTAGCTCTATCTGATTGGTGGTTGTGTAGTTCCTCCTGGTTGGTGTTGATGTAGCTCTATCTGATTGGTGGTTGTGTAGTTCCTCCTGGTTGGGGTTTATGTAGCTCTATCTGATTGGTGGTTGTGTAGTTCCTCCTGGTTGGTGTTTATGTAGCTCTATCTGATTGGTGGTTGTGTAGTTCCTCCTGGTTGGTGTTTATGTAGCTCTATCTGATTGGTGGTTGTGTAGTTCCTTCTGGTTGGTGTTTATGTAGCTCTATCTGATTGGTGGTTGTGTAGTTCCTCCTGGTTGGGGTTGATGTAGCTCTATCTGATTGGTGGTTGTGTAGTTCCTCCTGGTTGGGGTTTATGTAGCTCTCTCTGATTGGTGGTTATGTAGTTCCTCCTGGTTGGTGTTTATATAGCTCTATCTGATTGGTGGTTGTGTAGTTCCTCCTGGTTGGTGTTTATGTAGCTCTATCTGATTGGTGGTTATGTAGTTCCTCCTGGTTGGGGTTGATGTAGCTCTATCTGATTGGTGGTTGTGTAGTTCCTCCTGGTTGGTGTTTATGTAGCTCTATCTGATTGGTGGTTGTGTAGTTCCTCCTGGTTGGGGTTTATGTAGCTCTATCTGATTGGTGGTTATGTAGTTCCTCCTGGTTGGGGTTGATGTAGCTCTATCTGATTGGTGTTTATGTGGCTCTATCTGATTGGTGGTTGTGTAGTTCCTCCTGGTTGGTGTTGATGTAGCTCTATCTGATTGGTGGTTGTGTAGTTCCTCCTGGTTGGTGTTTATGTAGCTCTATCTGATTGGTGTTTATGTGGCTCTATCTGATTGGTGGTTGTGTAGTTCCTCCTGGTTGGTGTTGATGTAGCTCTATCTGATTGGTGGTTGTGTAGTTCCTCCTGGTTGGGGTTTATGTAGCTCTATCTGATTGGTGGTTGTGTAGTTCCTCCTGGTTGGTGTTTATGTAGCTCTATCTGATTGGTGGTTATGTAGTTCCTCCTGGTTGGGGTTGATGTAGCTCTATCTGATTGGTGGTTATGTAGTTCCTCCTGGTTGGGGTTGATGTAGCTCTATCTGATTGGTGGTTATGTAGTTCCTCCTGGTTGGGGTTGATGTAGCTCTATCTGATCCGTTGTTGTGTAGTTCCTCCTGGTTGGTGTTTATGTAGCTCTATCTGATCAGTTGTTGTGTAGTTCCTCCTGGTTGGTGTTTATGTAGCTCTATCTGATTGGTGTTTATGTGGCTCTATCTGATTGGTGGTTGTGTAGTTCCTCCTGGTTGGTGTTTATGTAGCTCTATCTCATTGGTGGTTATGTAGTTCCTCCTGGTTGGTTGGTGGTTATGTAGTTCCTCCTGGTTGGTGTTTATGTGGCTCTATCTGATTGGTGGTTGAGTAGTTCCTCCTGGTTGGTGTTGATGTAGCTCTATCTGATTGGTGGTTGTGTAGTTCCTCCTGGTTGGTTGGTGGTTATGTAGTTCCTCCTGGTTGGTGTTTATGTGGCTCTATCTGATTGGTGGTTGAGTAGTTCCTCCTGGTTGGTGTTGATGTAGCTCTATCTGATTGGTGGTTGTGTAGTTCCTCCTGGTTGGTGTTTATGTAGCTCTATCTGATTGGTGGTTATGTAGTTCCTCCTGGTTGGTTGGTGGTTATGTAGTTCCTCCTGGTTGGTGTTTATGTGGCTCTATCTGATTGGTGGTTGAGTAGTTCCTCCTGGTTGGTGTTGATGTAGCTCTATCTGATTGGTGGTTGTGTAGTTCCTCCTGGTTGGTGTTTATGTAGCTCTATCTGATCGGTTGTTGTGTAGTTCCTCCTGGTTGGTGTTTATGTAGCTCTATCTGATTGGTGTTTATGTGGCTCTATCTGATTGGTGGTTGTGTAGTTCCTCCTGGTTGGTGTTTATGTAGCTCTATCTCATTGGTGGTTGTGTAGTTCCTCCTGGTTGGTGTTTATGTAGCTCTATCTGATTGGTGGTTATGTAGTTCCTCCTGGTTGGTTGGTGGTTATGTAGTTCCTCCTGGTTGGTGTTTATGTGGCTCTATTTGATTGGTGGTTGAGTAGTTCCTCCTGGTTGGTGTTGATGTAGCTCTATCTGATTGGTGGTTGTGTAGTTCCTCCTGGTTGGTGTTTATGTAGCTCTATCTGATTGGTGGTTGTGTAGTTCCTCCTGGTTGGGGTTTATGTAGCTCTCTCTGATTGGTGGTTATGTAGTTCCTCCTGGTTGGTGTTTATATAGCTCTATCTGATTGGTGGTTGTGTAGTTCCTCCTGGTTGGTGTTTATGTAGCTCTATCTGATTGGTGGTTGTGTAGTTCCTCCTGGTTGGTGTTTATGTAGCTCTATCTGATTGGTGGTTGTGTAGTTCCTCCTGGTTGGTGTTGATGTAGCTCTATCTGATTGGTGGTTGTGTAGTTCCTCCTGGTTGGTGTTGATGTAGCTCTATCTGATTGGTGGTTGTGTAGTTCCTCCTGGTTGGGGTTTATGTAGCTCTATCTGATTGGTGGTTGTGTAGTTCCTCCTGGTTGGTGTTGATGTAGCTCTATCTGATTGGTGGTTGTGTAGTTCCTCCTGGTTGGGGTTTATGTAGCTCTATCTGATTGGTGGTTGTGTAGTTCCTCCTGGTTGGTGTTTATGTAGCTCTATCTGATTGGTGGTTGTGTAGTTCCTCCTGGTTGGTGTTGATGTAGCTCTATCTGATTGGTGGTTGTGTAGTTCCTCCTGGTTGGTGTTGATGTAGCTCTATCTGATTGGTGGTTGTGTAGTTCCTCCTGGTTGGTGTTTATGTAGCTCTATCTGATTGGTGGTTGTGTAGTTCCTCCTGGTTGGTGTTTATGTAGCTCTATCTGATTGGTGGTTGTGTAGTTCCTCCTGGTTGGTGTTGATGTAGCTCTATCTGATTGGTGGTTGTGTAGTTCCTCCTGGTTGGTGTTGATGTAGCTCTATCTGATTGGTGGTTGTGTAGTTCCTCCTGGTTGGTGTTTATGTAGCTCTATCTGATTGGTGGTTGTGTAGTTCCACCTGGTTGGTGTTTATGTAGCTCTATCTGATTGGTGGTTGTGTAGTTCCTCCTGGTTGGTGTTTATGTAGCTCTATCTGATTGGTGGTTGTGTAGTTCCACCTGGTTGGTGTTTATGTAGCTCTATCTGATTGGTGGTTGTGTAGTTCCTCCTGGTTGGTGTGTATGTGGCTCTATCTGATTGGTGGTTGTGTAGTTCCACCTGGTTGGTGTTTATGTAGCTCTATCTGATTGGTGGTTGTGTAGTTCCTCCTGGTTGGTGTTTATGTAGCTCTATCTGATTGGTGGTTGTGTAGTTCTACCTGCTCTCCCACCAGCAGGTTGTGGTTCCTGTGTTTCTGTGTTCGGACTGTAACATTTCCGCTGTTTGTGGCGTACAGTCCACAGTTACCAGGACCTGCAGTATTTACGCAGGTAGAGCAGGTAGCAGCGGCTCTCAACCTCAGCCTTAAAGCGACGGATTCCCCCCACGTACCCCAAATGTAGCCAAACGGCCAGGACATGTTTGGTGTCAGAAGTTTGCTTCTTCAGTTTTAGCTCTAGAGCTGAAAAGCTCTAATGAAGCTAATGAGGAATGTTAAGCCTCTCAAAGCAAGCAGGAGCACACCTGAGTCCACTTCACTGATTAGCTGGTCTCAGTCTTCAGCGCTTGGTCATGTGAGCTCCTGCTTTGCTGGAATGAAAACTTGTAGCCACATCGGCCGTTCGTGGATAAGATCACGGTAAATTCAACACTGCAACTTTTGATGCTTTCAGGTCTTTATTTAAATAAACGAACACAGTTTTTCTGCCTCTCGACTAATCATAGTGCACATGCTGCATGCCTTCTATTAGCATTAGCGTTTTATACCTGTAAGAAAAAAATGCTACATGGTGTTTAGTGAAACACAGAGAATGGAGCTCTACCTGGTTGGGTTTTAGTTTTTTCTGGCTGGTGGTTATGTAGTTTACCTGGTAGGTCATTATGTAGCTCCACCCATTTGGTGTTTATGTAGCTCTGCCTGGTTTGTGGTTTAGTAACGCTTCCTAGTTGGGGTTTATGTAGCATTCTTACCTGGGTGGTATTTATTTCTACCTGGTTGATGTCTGTGACCCAAAATAGGGATCTCATGACCGTGTGGATATGCAGGATACAAAGAAGATTATCTGAGCACTTGTGGAGCGTATGTATAGAGAATTTTCCAGTGCGCCCCTGTTGATGAACATTGCTTACCAGAACTATTTTAATGTTATTGCTTTCGCGCTGGTTGGCAAGGATCTCCAGACTGCAGTGCAGGAACAGGAAAAAAGCCTTTGTATAAACAATGGTCTCTAGACCCCATTAAGAGTTTAGATCAGCTTTTGGTAGCTACAGAAACAGCAGAAGCCTGATTAGGTAGGATCTTCAGAAGATGTTATCGTGTATTAGATGTTTTGATTGTACGGATTTAGTGTCTGAGCTGAGATGTATGCTGCAAGAACTTGATTTGGTATTGAGTTTGACACGCTGACTTACATGAACCAAATGAAGAGAATGCTTAGCTTAAAGGGAACTGTACCGATTTCTTAAAATATCTGCATAACTCAGTGTGTAATCAGAGATCCAGAGGGTTTGGTGTGAAACGGTTCAGACGTCTTTACAGTGGTGGTGATGGGAACCAGGCGTCGCCATGACTACAACACAGATATAGACACTTTATTTACCATCCAGAACCACCAGAGAACCTACACGAGTCTTCTGAGCTTATCTGGAATGCTGATGATGGAAAACGGTGGAAAATCTGGAATAATGAGTTTTCTTTGGGGACTATTTTGCCGCACAGCGCCCTGCATGTCTCCCTCCACCATGAATGGAGTTGAAGTTCTCTAAACTCTCATAAAACAGCGTCTCAGTCATCAGGCAGTGAATTCAGAACCAGTTCATGTAGGAACTTTCTGTAGGAGCTTTTAGAGGGACGTCTGGTTCCCATCACCACCACTGGGAGCGGTTCTGACTCAGTAAGTTTATCTACAAACCTAACTGCCCCGAACTGCTCTGTTTACATCATAACTGTTTAATTACGCAGAAATTTTTAGAAATCAGTAAAATTCCCCTTTTATGTGAGCTCTATGTTGTGATGTGTGCTGTAATTTCCCTCTTCAGTCCTTGTACAACCACACGCACACCATATGTTTTAAAGCCAGAGAGCCAGTTTAGCCTCTCGCACCACACATCACTGAGTCATTACACACCGACGGAGCTTTTGTAAAATGGCCCACAGCAGGGGAGCAATAAACTGCGTGTGTGTGTTCTGCTTGATCATGTTTGCCTAAAAGTGTGTGTACAGAAAGCTCACCAGGCCTGGTACAGTACAGCTTTCCCTTCATCTGGCAGGCTAGCTTTCAGCTGGACTGCCCTTCACTTATTCAGTTTCTAGTCAAAAAGTACAAGTTATTAATTTTTCAGCAGAGATTTCTGAGGAGATTAGGGAATCCACTTGCATGAGGAAGGAGAAAGTCAAAGTGAAAAAAAAGCAGTTTCCAAAACTGGAGTTCAAAAAAAGCAAAGCTGGAGAGAAAACGTGGCGCGAAACAACGGCCTGGAAGACCTGTTAGATAACAAGATTACACCCATCAGATGAACTGAAACCTGAGCACTTAAAGCCAACTATCAACTAACGCCGCTCAGCTCCGGCCTCTAAAGACGTCATTAACGACCATCAAATAAACAAATGCCGCTCAGCTCCGCCCTCTAAAGACATCATTAACGACCATCAAATAAACAAATGCCGCTCAGCTCCGCCCTCTAAAGACATCATTAACGACCATCAAATAAACAAATGCCGCTCAGCTCCGCCCTCTAAAGACATCATTAACGACCATCAAATAAACAAATGCCGCTCAGCTCCGCCCTCTAAAGACGTCATTAATGACCATCAAATAAACAAACGCCGCTCAGCTCCGCCCTCTAAAGACGTCATTAACGACCATCAAATAAACAAACGCCGCTCAGCTCCGCCCTCTAAAGACGTCAATAACAACCATCAAATAAACAAACGCCGCTCAGCTCCGCCCTCTAAAGACGTCATTAATGACCATCAAATAAACAAACGCCGCTCAGCTCCGCCCTCTAAAGACGTCATTAACAACCATCAAATAAACAAACGCCGCTCAGCTCTGCCCTCTAAAGACGTCATTAACGACCATCAAATAAACAAACGCCGCTCAGCTCCGCCCTCTAAAGACGTCATTAACGACCATCAAATAAAGAAACGCCGCTCAGCTCCGCCCTCTAAAGACGTCATTAACAACCATCAAATAAACAAACGCCGCTCAGCTCCGCCCTCTAAAGACGTCATTAACAACCATCAAATAAACAAACGCCACTCAGCTCCGCCCTCTAAAGACGTCATTAATGACCATCAAATAAACAGACGCCGCTCAGCTACGCCCTCTAAAGACGTCATTAACGACCATCAAATAAACAAACGCTGCTTAGTTCCGCCCTCTAAAGACGTCATTAACAGCCATCAAATAAACAAACGCCGCTCAGCTCCGCCCTCTAAAGACGTCATTAATGACCATCAAATAAACAAACGCCGCTCAGCTCCGCCCTCTAAAGACGTCATTAACGACCATCAAAATAAACAAACGCCGCTCAGCTCCGCCCTCTAAAGACGTCATTAATGACCATCAAATAAACAAACGCCGCTCAGCTCCGCCCTCTAAAGACGTCATTAACGACCATCAAATAAACAAACGCCGCTCAGCTCCGCCCTCTAAAGACGTCATTAACAGCCATCAAATAAACAAACGCCGCTCAGCTCCGCCCTCTAAAGACGTCATTAATGACCATCAAATAAACAAACGCCGCTCAGCTCCGCCCTCTAAAGACGTCATTAACGACCATCAAAATAAACAAACGCCGCTCAGCTCCGCCCTCTAAAGACGTCATTAACGACTATCAAATAAACAAACGCCGCTCAGCTCCGCCCTCTAAAGACGTCATTAACGACCATCAAATAAACAGACGCCGCTCAGCTCCGCCCTCTAAAGACGTCATTAACGACCATCAAATAAACAAACGCCGCTCAGCTCCGCCCTCTAAAGATGTCATTAACAACCATCAAATAAACAAACGCCGCTCAGCTCCGCCCTCTAAAGACGTCATTAACCACCATCAAATAAACAGACGCCGCTCAGCTCCGCCCTCTAAAGGCGTCATTAACGACTATCAAATAAACAAACGCCGCTCAGCTCCGCCCTCTAAAGACGTCATTAACAGCCATCAAATAAACAAACGCCGCTCAGCTCCGCCCTCTAAAGACGTCATTAATGACCATCAAATAAACAAACGCCGCTCAGCTCCGCCCTCTAAAGACGTCATTAACGACCATCAAAATAAACAAACGCCGCTCAGCTCCGCCCTCTAAAGACGTCATTAACGACCATCAAATAAACAGACGCCGCTCAGCTCCGCCCTCTAAAGACGTCATTAACGACCATCAAATAAACAGACGCCGCTCAGCTCCGCCCTCTAAAGACGTCATTAACGACCATCAAATAAACAAACGCCGCTCAGCTCCGCCCTCTAAAGACGTCATTAACCACCATCAAATAAATAAACGCTGCTCAGCTCCGCCCTCTAAAGACGTCATTAATGACCATCAAATAAACAAACGCCGCTCAGCTCCGCCCTCTAAAGGCGTCATTAACGACTATCAAATAAACAAACGCCGCTCAGCTCCGCCCTCTAAAGACGTCATTAACAACCATCAAATAAACAAACGCCGCTCAGCTCCGCCCTCTAAAGACGTCATTAACAACCATCAAATAAACAGACGCCGCTCAGCTCCGCCCTCTAAAGACGTCATTAACGACCATCAAATAAACAGACGCCGCTCAGCTCCGCCCTCTAAAGACGTCATTAAAGACGTCTGTGTGTGTGTGTGTTTGTGTGTGTGTGTATCTGTGTGTGTGTGTGTGTGTGTGTATCTGTGTGTGTTTGTATGTGTTTGTTTGTTTGTGTATATGTGTGTGTGTGTGTGTGTGTGTGTGTGTGTGTATGTGTGTGTATCTGTGTGTCTGTGTCTGTGTGTGTGTGTGTGTGTGTATGTGTGTGTATCTGTGTGTGTGTGTGTGTGTGTGTGTGTGTGTATGTGTGTGTATCTGTGTTTGTGTGTGTGTGTATCTGTGTGTGTGTGTGTGTGTATCTGTGTGTCTGTGTGTGTGTGTATGTGTGTGTGTGTATCTGTGTTTGTTTGTTTGTTTGTGTATCTGTGTGTGTGTGTGTGTGTATCTGTGTGTGTGTGTGTGTGTGTGTATGTGTGTGTGTGTGTGTGTATCTGTGTGTGTGTGTGTGTGTGTATCTGTGTTTGTTTGTTTGTTTGTGTATCTGTGTGTGTGTGTGTATCTGTGTGTGTGTGTGTGTATCTGTGTTTGTGTGTGTATGTGTGTGTGTGTGTGTATCTGTGTGTGTGTGTGTGTGTATCTGTGTTTGTGTGTGTGTGTGTGTATCTGTGTTTGTTTGTTTGTTTGTGTATCTGTGTGTGTGTGTATCTGTGTATGTGTGTGTGTGTGTGTGTGTATCTGTGTGTGTGTGTGTGTGTATCTGTGTGTATGTGTGTGTGTGTGTGTGTGTGTGTTTGTGTGTGTGTGTGTGTGTGTGTGTGTGTTCAGTAAGCCGGTGGCGAGTGTTTGATGCTCAGTTGCTCAGTGTTACCGAGCTGAATGCTTCTCTGAACACTCTGAGCTCAGTGTCACCCCCAGAGCTCCGCGGATGGACGGGTAGAGGAATAAATGAGTGGATATGTTAATTACGGGTGCGAGAAACAGCTGTTTGCGACACATCGGCGCTGCAGCCTGGCTGAACACCGCGTGTGCTGGTAACTGAATCCTGTGTTTCGGGTAAGCGTGTGGAGAAGAACCGTGATGCACTGTTAAAGCAGGTCTTCAGGTTCGGGTTTAGTGGCGCGAGGCAGGAAGGCATACGGTCTTATTTCCATTATCCTGCGTCAGATTTCTATTCCAACTCTGAAAGGCAAAGAAATTCCTTCCACCATTTGTGTTTTAGTGTCACTGATCAGTGGTGTGGGGGCTCACCAGTAGGTGGCGCTGATAGGAAGAGGGGAGACGCTAAGCATGACCATGGCTCAGAGCTCCACCGTGGTTGCACGACTCCTCGACTCCAGTTTTAAGCTCCAGAGCCGCCGTTTTGGGGCGGTCACCATCGGTGCTGCACTGCATTCAGTACCATTACAGAGCAGCAGGCTCAGAAAGACACTGTCCAGAATTAGACTGTTTCAGGAATGTTGCGCTTAGAAAGCAGGACAGGATTGTATAACGGAGGCAGTTGAAATTGGGAGTTGGATGGTGAAATCTGTGTGGCGGTAAATTCCTCAATTCACATAGATATTCTTAATAGATTAACATTAGCACCTTTTACCCAAACCTGAAGCTAGCTCCTTATTTGCCAGCTTCTTGTTTGAATTTTCCCATTCCACCCATGATCCTGATCTCAGGTTCTTCTCCTGGACACGGTTAGGTCCTGTTTGTGATCAGAGGGAGACGTTCCCACTTCCTCCTGAGAAATAAAGCTCGGATTTTCTCACTTTTTATTAAAATGTTGTCGCACATGTGGATTAACTCTTTAGTGCCTGACGCGTCTCAGCCCAGTCTGAGCCGAGCAAGATCTCCGTAAGAAAAGTGTGAGATCTCATCGTTCTCTCATGCAGCTCTGTTCTAGATCGCAGAACTCTCTCAGCACTCTGTCAGCGGGGGGAAAGAGAACTCCCGCTTTTCTCCCTTTTGAAATTCCCTGTTGTGGGACTAATAAAGGATTATTGTATCTTACTACTCATCACTAAAGCGGCGTTCACCACAAAACATGTTCGGTTTCAGCACCAGTCACTTGACCCTGCGCTCATGGATCTCCCGTCATTTTAGCCTCAGTTAGCTAGAACCGCTGTCACTCCAACACCAGCCGCTCTCTTGGATGTGAGTTTTTATCATCCACGCTCGTTTCAGCAGAGCAGCGGTCAGTCAGAATCACACCTGCACTGCGGCGTGTGGTGCTGTTTGGGTGTGTGGCCTCGTTTAGCAAAGCTGTTCATTTTTCAATCACAAGAAAAACAGAAATATGTATGTAAACGTATTTACCAGGTCTTCCAGCTGGTTGCTAGGAGTCCCACTGTATGTATACCTCTTATCATACGTATATTCTTTTTTACTAGTCATTTGCACAGAAAAGAAAAGTAGGCTTCACAAAGAGGGCATGGACAGAAAGAGGTCATGTTCGTGTGCCAGACTTGCTGAGTCTGGTAGTGGACCGTGTCATTAGATTCAACAATGGACTGCTCAGTTGACCAAATCTAGCAAATCTGATCAAGATTCACAGAAGCTCCTGATTTTTTATTTTCCTGGTCAGGCCTCAGAGGATCTGCATGTGGATCTCCTCCGTCTCTCATACTACGCTATCGACTGAGCGCTTAGTCATCCTGCATTAATAATACTGGTGGCGTCATTTCCATCGAGCTCATGTGAAGAACATCTCCTTTGTGCTTCACTGTTTCGCCTCGAGAGGTAAAAAACCCAAATCATTAGGCTTTAATAGCAGAAAAGGAAGGGAAGTAGAGGAAGGAGAAGGAAGGAGAAGGAGCAGGCGGCGGAGAACACGTGAGAGAAGGGCGAGAGTTAACACCGTTCTTTTTTTTCTCTGTGAAATGAAAAGGAGAGGAAGTGTGAGCATCTCCAAACTCATCATCTTATCTAGGCCAGGCCTGATGTGTTGGCTCTGAGCGGATATCAGATCACCTCCCTGCAGACCAGTCTCACTTTCCATCCTAAAGCCGCTTTTAAAACCGCCGTATTAAAGCGTGCCATCACACTGGGCCCAGCTAGGCCGCCACGCTAACCCGCTAAGCTATCTCTCCCTCCTCACGAGGTGGACCAGGCGTATCAGAGCGGCTTAGAAGAGACGAGAACGACCCAGGCTCGCTTTTTTGTGTTGCTCAGGCACCAAATCAGTATTCAGCTTGGCGTGGCGTGCGGTGTCCAAGGTGAGGCGTTCGAGCGATTCCTGTACAGAGACTCAGAAGATGACCCTGAGAAGAGAAATGCAGTATTACCAGCGCGTCTGACCTTTGGAAATGCCGGCTGGTTTTCCTGTCTGAGTGTGTCATTGTGCGCAAGGTGACTCTCTCTCTCTCTCTCTCTCCCTCTCTCTCTCTCTCTCTCTCTCTCTCTCCTACTCTGGCTCTTTCTTGCTCTCTCTCGCCCCAGTTTACAGTGGTTCTGGGATTGCGGTGCACGTTGCATGTTTAATTCATTAGAGGAGAGTCTTGTCCAGCTTTCTGATCAAAGCATCGTGGCTCTGTCTGTGCTTTAGAGTCCGGAGGCACCGTCAGCGCGTCTGCATGCCTGTACACATCACCTCGTACGGCCAGGCAGCAGCTTGACCTTGACCCGCTCTTTGCAATGCTTACCTTTACCTGAGAAACCGCAGTAAGATCTCCTCTGCCGGTCTTTCAACTCGCCAACCGTTTCTTGCTGGAGGGCTGTGCTCCGCTCTCCCTGCTGAAATAGCAAGTGCTGGTCCAGCTGGTCACCCCAGCACGGTCATGCTGCTCGACCTCTGGTCTCTTATCTAGTCGATTATATCGAATATTTCTCATTTTGAGATGGTTGAGCACTTCTTATAAGATTATTTATTTACTTATTTATAGACCTTTTTTTTTTTAGTTTTTAATAATTTTGTTAAGTAAAATGATCTCACTGTACTGGCAGATCATTTTACTGGCAAATGTTTCTGCCAGTATAGTGGGATAATTTGACTTAAAACAGGTAAAAAATGTTTGGAAAGAAGTTAAATAATCTTAAATTAAGCTAACAACAATCTCAACAGGAGAAATATTATATGTATCGACTAGATTTAACATCATTTTACTTGACGATACTTGTTTTTGTCATTTTTCAGTTTTTGGCATAATTTGAAAACACCCGTTTCCCTTTATTGTGTGTACATTTCATTAAGAATGGGCCAAAAGAAACAGCCCAAAATGACTTGGGAAAAATTCTGGTTCCATTGACTTCCACTGAAAGTAAAGTGGCCGTTTTGGGGATATTTTCTTGGTTTTGTTCTGACAGCAGCAATATGCTGGTTTTTCTATCAGGCTGTTAATTCAGATGGACAGAGGTTCCATTTGTTGCAAAGATGGTTTTGTTCGAGAAGAAACCGTCTCCTCTGACAGCTGTCAGTTTCAGTAATGGTGACAGTGGAGGAGCTTCATTCCTAATAGCTGATGATGAGTTCTTTAAATTCCTGTATGATCTTTTTACACTATCCAATAGACAATATTATCACTACAGTCTAAAAATGAGATGCTCATTAAAAATGACTGGATGTAAAAACGTATAGAAATTTGCTTCCCTACAAATCATTTTATCATTCATAGGGCTGCACTGATAAGGGAATTCTGCTGATATCTGATATGTTTATATCTGCCGATACGGATGCATTTTAGAAAATGTAGAAATTGGGGCAAAACCACTGAGACTTTTATTTATGTGGGATTACAAATTCTGGAGTTCTGTAAGTGCATCATCAAATTCCAGTCAAATCTAATAAAAATATCTGTCCAATAACTTTTTTTTTTTAGATAACAATTATCTTATGATACTGACCCAATTCTGCCATCATTCTGCGTTTCTGGTCACTTCTGTGTTTACTGTAAGTAAACTTCTCATGCAGATGTCTTTAAAACTTATATAACTGTGCACTGCTACCTTAAAGTGATTAAATAATGTCGACAACTTGTCTGCGTAGCTATTACATGTTTGAAAGAGGGCATATAAAACTAAGCTGACTGATCAATAGTCTGGCCTATTAAGACTAGAAATCCAAATTATGGCCCTAAAATAAACAATACAGCATGCATGTTACATTTCTAGTGTTTCTAGCTCATAATCAGTAACATGATAATTGCAGCAAGCAGCAGTAAAATAGACTGGAAGCTTAAAATTGGGAATTGTGCTGCTTTATTTGAAGATGAATAATAATATGAACTAATCCATGGAAACCAACATCAGACATAAACGTCAGAGTCGGTAAGTCTATCAAGGACTCTGCACCAGTTTCATGAACTCAAAAAAACATGCTCGGTATATCTGTATTAAATAGAACAGCAACAAAGGTTCTCTGAGTGTTCATAGGTTCCATATGTGTGTGCGCGCGTGTGTGTATGTATATGTATATAATGTAAGACTGTTGGCGATAATATCGCCGAATCGTCCAAGCCGAGCAGAGAAAACGCTCCTATGTGCTTCACGGTTTCCGTTCCTCTGAATGTGAAAGGGCCCCCAACCTCGTCCTCCTGTTACAATCGCTTTGTCACGCTCACCCAGCCATACCACTAACACTGAAACTAATGACACTTCACAATTTACATAATTAATGAGGCATGCTCTGGAATTTTAATTACACGTCAGTAATGCGCTGGTAATTCATTCTGTTCTTGTTTGGGGGTATTTAATCAGGGAGTTGTCGTAGCCTGTTGTGCTGTGTTGTGTGTGGAAGAGGTCGCCCACCCAGCCTGTCGGGGGTCTTACAGATGCCGCGTTAACCTGGAGGTGCCAGCGCTGAAAGGATGATGGCTCAGAAAATTAAAACATCATAAATGTAATTAATGTCGGATATTTCTCATTATGACTGATGTAAGAATATTGTAAGATTCACTTTCCAGACTTTTAAATAACTGCATCTTAGCAAAGTGTCTTACTTCAGATTGATTGACCGGTTGACCAGGCTGAGGTTATTATTAGGGCCAAGGTGAAGATTAGGTTTTAGGTTGTGGTTAAGTTTAGGATTAGGATTAGGGCCAAGGTGAGGGTTAGGATTAGGGCCAGGCTGAGGTTAGGATTAGGGCCAGGGTGAAGATTAGGTTTTGGGTTGTGGTTAAGTTTAGGATTAGGATTAGGGCCAAGGTGAGGGTGAGGATTAGGGCCAGGCTGAGGGTGAGGATTAGGGCCAGGCTGAGGGTGAGGATTAGTACTTAACATAAACTATTTAATGTGAATAATGTTTCAACAGAGCATCTACAAGATTTAGTCCAGTGTATTCAGACGCTTCACTGCTGCTGCTTCACTGATATTTGTTGACGCGTTACTGTTAATCTGTTAGGAGTTCTGCAGTTCTGAATAACAGGATTAGAGAGCGGCCCGTGAGCAGATCGAATCCGCCTGAGAGTCGTCTGGACGCGAGCTTCACTGAAGGAGGTCAGACGGAAAAAGAAATCTGACCTTTTCTTACGAAGACCATTTCACACACGTGCTTCCCTTTGAGTGTTGATCTGGGAATAACGCAGAGTTTTGAACATTTTTCCATCTTCATCGTCGTAACTTTTCCTTGTTTTAAAAATTTCAAGGCTCTGAAATGATCTGCTGTTTATTTCCAGGTTGAAGTGAAAACACTACCACGTTTTCAGCGCACGCTCAGACTTTCGGGCTCCGCTGTATTTCATGACGTTATGTTTTTTGCCATATCGCCCACACGGAATGCCTGGTTTATATGAAAGCGCTGGACAGGCACCGCAGGGACGGTCTTCAAAACCTCTGATTCATCTGCAGGAACTTTCACACAAGTTTATGTATCTGCTGGACGGGGACGGGGGGGTCTGTGACTGCGGCAGCTTGAGTGAGAGAAACGATAAGTTCTTGTTTGTTTTAAAGGCCGTTTTCTGAACATCTCCCAATATGGTTAGGTGAATATTCTGTTTACGTTCTGACCTGTGATGAGGCGTGAGTGTGACTGCACCAGGACTGCTCCTCGAGGAGAGAGGAGGAGGAGGATGTTTTTCATGTGTTACTTGTTTATGGGGTTTTTTTAAAGCAAAATTCAGATGCAATCCCCACGTTTTTTTGCCCTGAATGGTGTTTTTAAGTCTCTGTGCTGGGAACTAGCAGGCAGGGAGTGACTCACCAGCAAATGGGGCATATAAATTCTTCAGGAATGAGCCAGTTGCACTTCATCTCCCATAACCCCTCACAAATTTGTGAATGTGGCGTTTACACAGGCAGAGTCTCAGCTGGAATACATGCATATGTGATTTAAAGGGCCCAGAGCCTACTTTTAAAATTTTTTATTTTTATTTAACTTTTTTTTTATCCACACATCCAAAATTAAAGTCATGGTTCATTTTTAAATGAGCATCCCACACTGCCAGTGTCTCTGTTCCTTTAAGAGGGATATATGTAAATTACGTCTGTTCTGATTGACTGTCTTGTTCCTCGTTCCAAAAGCAGTGAAACACTTGAATAGGTGGGGCTGAATTGGCAGATTTATGTAAATGTGTTGGCTTTTGTGACATCACAAAGGCAGTGAATTCAGCACAGGCTGCAGCTTCATTTCCGTATCCGTGTTGTCTGAGCTGAGTGAACGGCACGTTGTGAAACTTTCATCATGTTCATAAACTACATCAACTCTGCGCCGGTCTATGAAAAAGCCCATATCCTGCATTTTTCATGTATTTTATTTTTACCCCTTATGACATTTTCTGTGCTTTAATGTGACAAAAACAGTCATGATTCAGTTTTTCAAGAGCATTTCAAGACCAGCTTGTCTTACAGTTAATTTTTGTTACTGTACCTTTAAGACTATGCAAATGATCTCTGTTCTGATTGGCTGCCTCAGTGTACTGCATTGTTTCTCATTCCAGAAAGCCCCCGCTGGGCTGAAACACTGCTTATAACCTCAGCATGACGGGGCACTGTAGGCTTTATAGGTAGATATATGTAAATGTGTTGGCTTTTGTGACATCACAAAAACAAATAATTCAAAACAGTCTGCTAATTTCCATATTCACCGTGTTCCTGCTTCACTTTGAGTGACAGAACTTCCGTCAGAGCGTGGATATGCTTATAACATCCTAACCTGATAGAAATGGGAATAAATAAAAATATAAATTGTTGGGATTTGTGAATATTTGTGTGCTGATGCTGGGTTCTTTATTAAAGAAAATGGTTAGCTAGAACCACAAACGCTCAATGAACCCTTCGCGTCCTCAAAGGGTTCTTCAGACTGATGGTTCTAAATAGAATCTTTTTGAAAAGGGTTCTATATAGCACCAAAAAAAAGCCAAAAAGGGTTCTTTTATTGTTACGATATCAAGCTTATTACAATAGAGGGACCCTTTCTGGTGCCACACAGAACCTTTTGAAAATGTTCCATATAAAACCGTCTACAGCACATTCTCCATCAGTCCGAAGAACCCTTTCAGGATGCAGAGAATCCTTTAATCATGCAGAGGGCTCTTTGAGTGTTCGTGGTTCTATCTAGAACCATCTTCTTTACTTAAGAACCCTTGAAGAACCGTCTTTTTGAAGAGTGCAGCTTAATGGATCTGTGAACAGAGACCTGAGCCTGCGGGAGGGAAACGCTTTAGTCAGAGGATCCTATTTACAGCTACACTGATTATTCACGCTGTGTTTACACGGGGAGTCCGATACAGATGGAGAACCGTAAAGCAGAGCCGTTCCGCAGCAATGACTGGTGTAGAACTCTTTCTTCTCTCCAGAGCTTCAGTAATTCTCCTTACATGCTCAAGCTAGCTGGCCGCTATGTGAGATTTTAGGTCAGCTTTAGTTCAAAAATGGACAATTTTACCTCAAAACAGGCAGATAACGTTCTTTACTTCGTCTTTCTCAGTTTTTACCTAGCACTTCATTTAAACTCTTCAAATTAATCATCATCATCATCATCGTTAACCGCTTAGTCCAGATGGGGTAGATAGAGCAGAGAATCCCAGACGACCCTGTTCCCCCGCAACTTCCTCCAGCTCATTCCCGGGGACCCCAAGCCGCTCCCAGGCCAACTTGGAGATGTAATCCCTCCAGCAGGTCCTAGGGCGACCCTGGGGTCTTATCCCGGTGTGCTGTGCCTGGTACACCCCCACCGGGAGGCGTCCAGGGGGCATCTGGATCAGATGCCCAAACCACCTCAGCTGGCTCCTCTCAGTGCGGAGGAGTAGCGGCTCGACTCCGAGCTCCTCCTGGATGACCGAGCTCTTCACCCTATCGAATAGAGTGTAGCACCACCCTGAGAAGAGGCTCATTTCCACCGTATTGTATTGTATTCGTGATCTCGTTCTTGGGTCACTGCCCTCTTCAAATTATGATTTTTTTCTGTTATTGTAATGTTGGCCTGATGCCCAGTTAGCTTTCTGCTACTTGCTTAGCTTAACGGTGAGGCCAGAATCCGGCCATGAAGAGATCATGTGCAAACCAGTTTGTGAGTCTGTTAGGAGCAAATGTTGAACTGGGCTTTTTCACAGCGTCATTCTGAAGCCTGGTCCATACGCCTGCTGAAGCTCTGCACTGCTTATTGGGGTGGGAATCTCCAGGAACCTCACGATTAGACTAGATTGCGATGCAGAGGCTGCGATGCGATTATAAAACGATTATCGATGCGTCTTCTTTCTATACGGGGTTTCTTTTTTCCCGCTGTGTGACGGATTTAAAGCGAAGTATTTGTAATGATCTATGACGAATTTAGTGATGTGGCAAGTGAACTGGAAGGCCCTCATGCACGGCTCTTGTTTGGAGCACATGAGCCACTATCTGCCACTCATCTGTGATGAACTGCAGTGTCGTATGATTGTCACATCCCAATACGGCTATCCCAGCCGCTTTCCTCAGGGATTCCGTAACTCCGGTTTTGGTCTGGTTCGGGATTGGTCGCTGTACCTGGTCGAAAGCCCTGATTCTCAGTGACTACGTTTGGACGTAAGTCCAATAAAAGTTGAGAGAGTTTGTAATGCGCTTCTTCCTTTCCGAGTCGGCTGGAAGCTTTGGTATCGTTTGCTCGATGGTCGTCTGGTTGGCAGCAACTACAACCGCATTTCTTCTTCCTTAGAGTGGACGTGTAATATGGTGTCTCGTGTTTGTCGTGTCTTCAAAATATTTTAGTTTAGAGTGACGCAGTGGGCTTATAGTGCATATGCAGCTCTTGTCCAGGTCCTTTTTCCCTTCAGCTTCATAGAAGCCAAAGTGCTTCCATACGCCAGCGTTTTAAGGCAGAGGGTCCTGGTCGGATTTCTCGCTCATCCATCTTGTCTTTGTTTTGTGTCCAGGTGCTGCACTTCTGCACTTCCAATCTCAGCCTTTTGCTTTCCGTCAACTTTAGGTTATCAATCAACATTTAGAAGATTTTTGGCATTTGTGAACTGATTTAGAATCCAGTCCGAATAAGAATTGATTTTATCCTCTGCTACTTTTTAAACTCATAGCATTGCTGTTCTTGCCAAAATTCCATCTTCACTCAGCTGCACTGACAGCCACAAGCTGCAGGTCCTGGAACATCTCCGAGGCAGTTCATGGGACAAAACAATGAAAACAGTAAGCGCACTTTCTGCGACTTTGCTAAAAACAGTAATGAGCGACACTCCTGGTGTTTCAGCAATGATCTCAAAGCTCTGTAGCGACGTGAACAATAAGCTGCATATGGAGTTGAAATGGCAGCGTTTTGAAACCTCAACAGTGTTTACACTGATAGTAATGAAGGTTCTGTTCAGGTACATTTCTCAATCATCGAGGTCCAGTGTAGATGTTCCCTCAGAGGTTCTACAGTGGTTCTAAGGTCTGATTGTGGAGCTTAAATCAGTTCCTCCAGGTGAAAAGTTGGTATTTGTTCCTTTTCATAACCGAATATTTTAAAACAGAGCAGTAGAGTAAAAGCCTGGAGGCGAGGCGAGGCGGGATGTGTGGAGTCAGTCCAGCTTAGAACAGATCATTTCAGTGGATTATGGTTCAGTTATGTTCCTTGACTGAAGGTGCTGAGATGGAGCCTTGAGGGTTCCACCCCAGTGACGAGAGGGGAACTGCCCCAGAGGCAGTTTAGCACCTTTATTTCTGTACAGACTAAATCAGCCTCTATGCAGATATATAAAAAAGCTGTTTAAATTCTTAATTTTCCCTGATATGGGCCCTTTAAGACTGAACCATTAACGAGCATAAATACGGCCAAGAGCCTCGCTCTTCTCGCTTGTCTCTATCCATCGCTCCTCCTTTCATCATCCAACTGTCCCCCAAGTGTACCTCACATGCTGCTCTATCAATTTTCTGTCTGTCTGTCTGCCTCTTCGTACCTCTCCGCCCCCTGTCTGTCTCTCGTGGCGTGTGCAGGCAGCAGACTGGGGGCTGATTAGTTAATGTGTGGGGCTCTCCTTCAAGGTCACATCACCAGATTGGATAACTTGGATAATCTACAACCGTACGTAGGAACACCCTCTGAAAAAAGACTTACGGGATATTGGCGTCGTCTTTGTCATTAAAATGTGCTGTGGCTCCCGAGGTTATGGGTGTTATTGGGAGATGTTTCTTTGGTATAGCATAGGGGTGGGCAATATGACGATATTTATCGCTATCGTGATAAAGGATGTCTTATACAACAGGTAGTTCCGGCCAGGTGAGCTGATTGGTTGAGAACTGTTATTTCACCAGAACATCACAGGTTTCTCACCAACACTGTATCCCTCCACTGAGACGGCGTTGCTAAGCAACCACTCTGACAGCTGTAGGAGACGCTCGAGCCGTCTGAATGTTTTTACTTCTCACTTTACCACAAACAGAAAACGGACACTGTTAAGACCACATCTGACCGACAGCCGATTTGGTCCGACTCTGAAGACGAGACGACGCTAAATTCCCAAACTGTCGTCACCACTGAGCAGCTTTTCAGTCGGGAGCTGTGACAGAAGAACAGCTGAACAACCTGGAATCAGCCAGAAATGAACCCAACACCATCCGCCAATCTAAACGGGCTGTAAGAAGCTTTACAGACCGGCTGGAACAAAACAACATTAATACTGATCTGGACAAACTGACCAAACTGAGCTGAACCTGATATTGGGTCAGTTTTACGGCTCAGTCTGATTTGGTCCGACTCTGAAGATCAGACACGTCTGGCGAATGGTGTTGGGTTCATTTCTGGCTGATTCCAGGTTGTTCAGCTGTTCTTCTGTCTCAGCTGCCGACTGAAAAGCTGCTCAGTGGTGACGACAGTTTGGGAATTTAGTGTAAGGAGCTGGAGAACGAACTGCCGGATGAGCGGCGAGTGGGCGGAGCTCGTTACTCTGACGTAGCAGCGAGCTGCTCGTTAAGGAGCTCTAATTAGGAGGAAGGAACTGAACATTAAAACATATTAAAGCCGCGTTCACGGCCAGTTTATTAATTTCTTACTGTATTTATTTAGCTGCTGTATTAAAGCAGTAGAGCACTCGAGGAGGGAGTTATCACCAATAACATCACGGCTGGGATGGTATTCACCATAATACACTCCCTCTCGGGTTCTGTTCCCCTAATATCCTCTCTCACGTCACTATGACGCACTATGACATGCTCTGTTTCATGTAAATAAAATAATGTAAATCATATTGCATGACGTCATCGTTAACCTCACAGATACGCTCCTAAAGTTTTCGGGTGGCCTCAGGCTGAGCGTCCCGTTCTATCGCTCAGTGCTATTCTATGGAGATCAGACAAGCTGTGTGCACATCTTATGACTACGTATGGCCTCAGTGCAGGTTCTGGGATGGTGGCCTGTTTTTTTCATGCCACACGAGCAGCTTATTATACAGAAGCCTGAGTCTTACAGTACACGACGGGAGAGAGAAGCGCAGGCGCTGCTGCTGAAGGTTGAGCAGTTTGATAAATAACTATGCCGTTGTGACCTATGGAACAATGCAGTACAGCATAATTTAAAATATGGATTATTAAAGCCATGCGGTCTTTATGGCGCTAGGAAAATGAGCTTTATTAAGCAGTATGAAAAGGACGTGTTCTCAAAAGGTGCTGAAGATTCTGTTACGAGGCCACAGGAGCAGCGGCGGCGTTGGGCGGAACCCGCGTTCACGTTTTAGATTTGGGAGTTCTGTGTGTTTCGTTTGTGAGAGGCTCGTTATTGAGACACTAACAGCTGGTAGTGTGTGTGGACTTCATCCACCACTGCTGAGGTTCTGTCTGGACGGGTACTCGAGTGCTCGGTTACCTGTTCCAGTGCTTGGATACCGCAGTCACTGTTCAGGCGTTCATTTGAGCAAAACAGCAGAGCCGAATGATTTGGGGAAAACGTCTAACTGCACTTTTTCAATGGTATTATTTTTCACCAGGAAGACCAGTGCGTTCATTTTTTGCGGCATGCGCTGGCAGAATTTGAGTTCGACTGTATGTGACAAACTGCGCACACTCCTACGGAAATCTGGATATTTATCATAAAGGATCAGACACGGATTTCAAAATATATGTAGGTTATAAAATTTGATGTGTGTATAATGGCGCTACACGTGACACTAGCCAGTTTGAGACGCATAGATGGGTAATGTTGTCATTTATTGTTAAATATTGTACATTCGTTTGTATTTTGCTGCGATCCTAAAAAAAAAAACCAAACCTGTATCTCCAAAATTACTTAATTACAAACTTTTACAGAAGTAATTTAATGCCAGTCAGTGGAACTTCTTTCCAGGTCATTTTGGGCCGTGTTCTTTGGTGCGTTCATCATGAAGCAGCAGGCCTTTTCAGATGATGTCAAAAACCGAAACACAGCAAAAACAGAGATGCGAGGTTTTGCTCCCCCCTGCAGCCTCGTGTCCACATTTGGCTGGATTTCTCATATTGGATTATACTGTATGTCACACATTCCACGTGTGATACTTTGGAAATATATGATAACATGTTAATATTTGCCATATTCCAGATCTCCATACGGGCGTCCTGCATCCGTTTGCTGGACTGAGCCTAAAGTGCTTCGAGCGTTCCTGAACCGCACACGTTAATCAATAGCAGGAGAAGAGAATGATCAATAAGGCAATTAATAACGGCGAGTGGTCTTTCCCCTGAGCGGCGCAGCGTTACGGCCGTGCCCATCAGTGAAGTCATCCTGTATGCACGCTGTTATGGAAAGCCGATGGCTTCGGCGCGCTCCTGCCTCCGGGTCTCTCGTGGCCACTTATGGTGACGGATTTGGTTTTGGGCCGGCTCTGTTCTGGCTCCGAGATCAGACGGATCTCATCTGTCTCTCCTTTCAGCAGGGCTGACCGGCTCCTCGGCCGGCCGTTATCTGTTGCTTCAGGCGGAACGAGGAGACCGGCGGGGCTTTTCTTCTCTTAGGCCGTCTCGCTTTCAGCTCGGGTGCTAGCATGCTAGCCGTGCATTCGCTGGCTGTATCCTGGACCTCACTTAGCCATCTGGTTCTCATCAGTGCTAATCACCCAGGACGCCCATAATTCCCTGTGACGGCACATAACAGCGTACAAACACGAGCTGCCGGTGGACGCCGGCCAGCCGAGGAGGGAAAGGCTCGAGGCCCGTCCTGCTGCCTTCCTCTCGCCGTATATTATGCGTTTGTTTATTTTCTACGTTCTGTTCGTGTTTATAGCTGCAGCACTTTCAGCGGTTCTGATCCAGACGCTGCCGAAATCACAGCTCACCTCATGCTAGAGTCTGAGAGTCTGAGACTTGTGTGGTGTGTGGGGCCTTCATCCCCCTGACTCAGCTCAAACTGCACTCACACAGCAAATAAACCACTTACAGACAGTGAAGCACTCGGATCTTTAATCTCTACAGGGACTGCGTTCTGATCCACTTCAACCCAGCGCGTCAGTAGATGAACTAAATATATACACAGAATCCTCACTTATAGGGGACTTTCAGTTGGGAGGAGTCCGTCCGGAACCCAAACCCCTACATTTACACACATGGAGATAAAACGTACATTTTTCTTGTGTTTTTATTGTTGATTTTCATTTTAAAGTTGAAAGATTTATATTTATCATTTTATATTTAAAAAAAAAAAAAAAGTCCCATGTTTTCATGACCGCTACATAAACAAAAAATCTTAGTAGGAGGAGTCTTATTTTAGCCACGCCCCTGTATTTCAGAGCAGGCAGTGATGCTGCATCCCTGCCCCTCATGGCCACATGGTGAGCAGTTAGATCCCAGTGTTCTGAAGTAAATGTGTCCCAAAGTCTGAAAGTCAGTGAGGAACATTAAGAATCTCCATATTTTCTGCAGTTCAGCTCTTTTTAGTGTTTTAGTGTAAAATATGGTGATTTTCTGTGTGAACAGCTGGTCAGAGCTGAGTTTGCTGGTCATGAACTGCTGAGTTTCTGAGCTCAGAATGAGCTGAAACCGACACGACGGACACATTCGGTCCAGTTCGGGTCGAGTTCTGACTGGTTGGTAGTGAGAAAATGTTCAGTGATTAGTTTTTAATGAAATAAACATGATTAAGGTTTAGGGTCAATGCAAGTCGGTTAAAGGTCCAAAAGGAGTTCTGAACCAGTTCAGCAGAATGATGATGACGACGATGATGATGATGTGCTACACATCCGTCTGTGCAGGGAATTTTTATGTGTGATGATTAATCGTCCAAGGACGCAGATCAAGGACTCGAGACGGAGCTGTTTTAATGCACCCTCCCTGCAGGCTGAGGGGAAGGGGCGCGAGCTGGGAGAGAGTTGTTGGATATACATATTTCAGAGCTCTTTATTTTTGCCCGCTCTCTCCTGCCCCGTTGTAAAACCGTGACGTCGGTTCTTTGTTTGCAGTGCTGGAGCCGAAGCTGCTGACTCGACGCCGCGCTCTGTTCTCTCCAGCTCAGACAGACTCTATCTAAACAGTTTACTCTCTCTGACAAAGCAGACACACACCTGCTGTTCCAGCCACATCAGCATGGCATCCTGCATCCCTGCTGCTGCGCGTTGGCCTCGGGGACCCGGGTCCACAGGCCTATCTATAGCTACACCGCGCAATTCAAACCTACAACCGCCTGCTCTCTTTATCTCTCATACTTTACTATCTTTGGTATACAAACCCTCAGCACAGGGGCGCTGCGTCTCCCTGGAGCTCCTAAAATACTGCATTAATCTGAACTCCGACGCCCTGCTTCCTTTTCCAGATATCTTCCCTTTAAATCTGGCTCAGCTTTAAAGGGCCCGTATGTCACACTTTTCCACTTTTCCTTTATTTAGGCCCACTTGTGGTTTTATGTACCAAAACCAGCTGTAATTCTTCTGTACATGATCATTTACAAATAAATAAATAAAACGGGCAGAATATCGCTGCCGTGGGAAGAAAACCTCGTATCTCCACTTCTTCAGGTTTTGACATAATTTGAAAACGCCTGTTGTTCTTTACATTGTTGACACATTTTATGGAAAAGGGACCAAAAGAAACGGCCCACACTGACTTGGAAAGACGTCTGGTTCCATTGACCATTCCATTAGCGGGGCTAAAGTGCTTTAAGCTGAATTGGCCTGTATACGTGAATGTGTTGGTTTTTGTGACATCACAAAAGCAGCGATTTTCAAAACAGGCCACTGATATGAACTGTATTGACTTAAAAGTGACTAAAATTAGCGTCTTTACTAGGATGGTCCACTATAGATGATCTACAGATACTCAAAATATCGACAACATTAAGGTTAGGAGAAGGTGTAGGTTCTGCCTTGAGGTTAGGTTTAGGTTTAGGTTTAGGGTTAGGGTTAGGTTTAGGGTTAGGTTTAGGATTAGGTTTAGGTTTAGGATTAGGTTTAGGATTAGGGGTAGGTTTAGGGTTAGGTTTAGGATTAGGTTTAGGGTTAGGATTAGGTTTAGGATTAGGGTTAGGTTTAGGGTTAGGATTAGGTTTAGGATTAGGGTTAGGTTTAGGGTTAGGTTTAGGATTAGGTTTAGGGTTAGGATTAGGTTTAGGATTAGGGTTAGGTTTAGGGTTAGGATTAGGTTTAGGATTAGGGTTAGGTTTAGGGTTAGGTTTAGGATTAGGGGTAGGTTTAGGGGTAGGTTTAGGGTTAGGTTTAGGGTTTGGGTTAGGTTTAGGATTAGGGTTAGGGTTAGGTTTAGGGTTAGGAACAGATTTAATGGGATCGTTCACTCTTAAGCTCAGTTGCATTTAATAGAGGTTTAGTTGAATGTTATTTAAAGACAGACTGAGCATCTACAGATGATCTGCAGTGGACCATCAACTTCCTGCTCTTTTCTGTGATATGAGCTGCTTCTAGATGAATCGCTTCACTTAAAGGTGAAGTTCTAGCCACCAGTACGTCCTGGCGTTGAGCAGCTGTGTTTGAATGAGAGGTTTTTACATGGAATCATAGCAGTAAATGCTGTGGCGTTAATAATTTAGCAAGTTAACATGTTAATAATGCATTAACTTTTCCAGGCTGTGCACGGCGTCATGCGTACAGCCCACACTGACTGGCTGAACAGACACCAAGCAAACAGTGACGCGATAGCACCATAAACACGTTACACGCAGTTAATGTGGCCAGTATTTCTCAATATATAATATATTATATTATAAAATGACCTGTTTCTGTACATTTTTACTCATTTCTGTAGTGAAAGTGGCAGATAGTTTTCCTGTTTGGAGAAATAATAATAATAATAATAATAATAATATAAAGAATATTAGATGTAGTAAGACCCTTTCCCTCGCTGCGTTTGGCAGAATCTCGCTTCAACTGTAATGAGTCCAGGTTTTATCGCAGGTCTGCGGAGAGTTTCTAGATGAGACGGGTGTGTTTACCTGAAGTAAACAGCTCGAAAGCGGCCACATCTGCTGGCGGTCTGCAGTCGTTTCCGCTGCTGCGCGCATTCCAAGCCCCCTCGCGCTTATCAGGGGGCTGTCCGGCTGTTTGGTCAGATAAGAATCGGATCATTCCTGATTCTTTCCTCAGACTCCTGCGGTAAATCAGCAGGCCTAGTGCAGAAGTGCGTTCAGATGGTGGACTATTAATGTGAATTAATCACCTAATATTAATTTAATAAACAACCTGCAGTTTTTGCCCCGAGATAAATATTTTGATTCACTTTGGTTCAGCCTGTCGTTTTGAGGAACAGGAAGAAATCCCACAGATAAAAACGGTGATATTTTGTGC
>NC_051211.1:56778703-56823703 GCF_015220715.1 Pygocentrus nattereri
TCTTTAGTGCATTCACTGCCAGACCGAAGCCTCCTGAGGCGCTGATCTTTAGTCCCAGGTAATCATAGGAAAGCGTTTGATCCAGGCCGGTGTCTCCTAGATTGAACATATATCTGCTTTCCTGGGATCCGGCTTTCTTTTGGAAGATCATGACTTTAGATTTGTTTGGGTTTGCTGTCAGGGCCAGTTCTGACAGTACTGCTCTAGCAAGTCCAGGTGCTGCTGTAGCCCCTTTTCAGTGGGTGACAGCAGCACAAGGTCGTCTGTGTAGAGGGGAAATTTTAACGTCCGAGTGGTTTAGTGTCCGGCCAGGTGTTGCAGATTGCTCCAGTAACACCGCTAGATCATTAATGTATATGTTAAATAGAGTAGGGGACAAGCTGCAGCCCTGCCTGACACCACACCCTTGAGTGAAGAGATCTGTTGTGTTATTGCCAATTTTACTCCACATTTTATTATTCACTATTATTGACGGATTATTATTATCTCTCTCTCTCTCTCTCTGTCTCTCTCTCTCTCTCTCTCTCCTTTCTCCTCACTGAATGTGCTGTTGGAAGGGGGGGTAGAGCACATCCTGACAGATGGAAGAGAGAGAGATGAATAATATAAGTGAGTGGAAACAGCCCCGTCTGTGTGTCTGTCAGCGCTGCGCTGCTGAAACATGCCTAACAAACAAAGCCTGGCTCTGCTGTAGCGCTCGTTAAAGCTCATCAGTAATTAGCCGCCTCTCGTCACGCAGGCAGAGCGGGCGAGCGAGAGAGAGACGCTCTCCCAGACGCAGTACGGCGTGAGGAGGAGACTCATGATCTGACATTAACACACCTTTATTTCCTCCTCTCGTCTTGTCCTGCGTTTACATTTCCTCTGTTATGTATAAATGACACGGCGGGGTCCAGACGTCTGAGGCTGCCCTGCAAATAGGATCAAACATCTTAAATGTAGTTGATACATCTGATATCTCTCATCATGCGTCTGTTGTGAGGATATTCCAAGATTATCCCACCTGTTTCTGCGCATTTCTGCTATTTTTAAATAATTTTAATTTGTGGAAGTGGCAGAGCTTCATACCTGTTTTGAGAAATACTGAAAAAAAAGAAATGATGCTTAAAACAGCTGCGACGTTCTGCCAGTGGAATTCGACACCTTCACTAGATTCAATAATCAGATGTTTTGACTGCTTTTAAGGAGTGAAAGCGCTTCGGTTTCCTCTGCAGAGAAGTAGAATATGTGAAACTATACATTTCAAATATTTTAGCATTTGGTGGTGTGTCCCCTTTTACTTTAATGCACTTGAGCTTGACTCCACGAGCTTGTGAAAAAGCTTCGGATCAGCGGGTCGAGTCCACCTGAAAGGCCGAGCTTCGCTGGACGTGGTCAGGCGAAGATCTGACCTGTTTGTGCGACGACGTTAAGATGAGCTTGAAACAGTCCAGAATGTGTCCTCATTAACTGCCATAACTTTCTTTCTGTATTTTTCAGAACTCTGAAGCTTTATTTCAAGTTTAAAAGCAGATTTTAATTGTGTTCTCAGGAATTTGGACTCCACTCTGTGAGGCTTATGTTGCACTTTATGTTATTTAATATCCTTATTTTTTATTTAGTCAAACTTTGGCCCTAAAGAAAGCTTTAATAAGCAGTGCTTGCTGTTTCTGCTCCTAATCTCCATCAGGATGTATTGATTACTTTCTCTAATTTTCTCTTTCTCTAATTATTTCCTTTGTGCGAACATGTAAATTGCGGCCCTGCAGCGCTAAACCTACTGATATTACTGATATTACTGATATTACCACATCAGCAGTACGTGTGACTTACTTTAGGCTCAGTGTCGAGTGATAAACTAGTGCGCAGCATTGCGCTGCACTGTAAACCACCGTACCTGCACTAACCGCATTCCCTTGCCTGCTAATTTGTTAAAATCACTCATACAAATTAGTCACATGTACGGTTTCTTCTATAATCCTGAGTTACTGAGGCGAATGTGCTTAAGATCAGTTCATTTGAAGAGTCTTTTACCCAAAACTCTTCCCAGCATTCTGGGATTCTGTGGTTTTCTATGAATGAACTCTTATTTCTCTCCTTTATAAATCACCTGTCTGAATGTGCAGTTTGCGTTTTAGATGGTAGTTTTTCCTCAGTTCAGGTTCATCAGTGCAGTCTGGAGTCTTAGAGATGACCGATTCCAGCCTCATGTGAGCCGTTTATTCATTACTGTACAGAACAGTGCGTTTCATATGATGCGGAGGGTTTAACTGAAGCCGATGTTAAGCTGACTGATTGAGTTTATCATCACGCTGAAGTCTGCAGGAAGGCAGGTGCGGACCAACCTGCAGTTTGCTTGTGTTTTTCACAGTAAATATTCCTCTAAATAAAACCTTTTAACGCATTAGAAACAACTGGCGAAGCTCATTATGGCACTTAAATCTTGAGCAAGCTTAATATACAGTCATATGCAAAGGTCATGAACTCCCAGTGTTGACTGTATACGTGAGAGCAAGTTAACACACTTAAACTCTGATTTCTGTTTCTGATTAACATATTGGGGAAAAATATAAAACCATTAAGCACAAACAGTAGTTGCGTATTAAAATGTGCAGAAGTGTCTCTGCAGGCAGGTCAGTTTAGCACCCGGACTCTTTTAATACGGAGCAGTGCTGCTGTAATACCTGCAGAATGTGGTTTGACATCGTCTTGCTGAAATAATCAAGGCTTTCCCTGAAAAAGACGTCGTCTGGACGGCAGCAGATGTTGATAAAACATGTTTATATCATTCAGCTTTAATGGAGCCTTCACAGATGAGCAGGTCACCCAGGCCATGAGCACTAATGCCCCCCTAAACCATCATGAACACTGGCTTTAGAACTGAGCACTGATAACAAGCTGAGTGGTCTTCAGCCTGGAGGACACAGCGTCCATGATTTCCTAAAGAATTTCAGATGTTGATTCGTCGGACCGCCGGACACTTTTCCACCTGCCCTCAGTCCATTTTAAATGAGCTCAGGCCCAGAGAAGGTGGCAGCGTTTCTGGATCCTGTTTATATTTGGTTTCTTATTTTCTTTGAGTGATGTTGACACTAACTAAACTGGCACCAACTAAAGTGTCAGTCCAGCTCCTGAAGGTGTGACCAATGAGAGAGCTTGCTTAGCTCTATCTTCCTAAACACCACAGAGGAAAAAAGTCCAGATGGGACAGTTTTTCATTTTCAAGAATTTAACATGCATTAAATGTTAAAGTGTTTTTATGAGAAATGGAAGAGAGACGTGTGTGTGTGTGTGTGTGTGTGTGTTTGGGGGGAGGGTGCTGGGGTCATCACGGTCACACATCTTCCCTACCGTTCCTCCTTCTGGACACTCACTCCTCAAAATAGCTCTGCTGATCTAATTAACGTAATTAATTTCACTTATAGCAGTTAATTATTTCATAATGGCTAAGAAAGGTGGATGGCAGATGAGAAAGAAAGAGGTAACAGGAGAGCAGAGAGAGAGAGCGTGAGCGAGCAGAGGGACGGGGCTGTGGTCTCCTGAGTAGGAGTCTAATCTTGGTTGAGGACAGTAGGACTATAGCAGGCCTGCTCACCCACGATGGGATGGGACACGTGAACCCAATTACACCCTCACCCTTATTTTCCACACCTGCTCGTTTTAGCCCTCCTTAGCGCGGCGGAGGAGATTACTTTAGCTCGCCGGCTGCCGCGGCTCGACCGAGGTACCGCCGCGCTGTTCAGTGGGAGATGCTTGAGTTCTGAAAAGTGGGGCTGCCACGATTAAATAAATCATCAGTCACTGTCAGAGATACAGACATGGGGTTTTTAAACACCTCAGCGTCGCTGCTGGACTGAGAATAGTCCACCAACCAAAAAGATCCAGCCAGCAGCGTCCTGTGGGCAGCGTCCTGTGACCACTGATGAAGGACTAGAAGATCTAATAGAGTGGACACTGTGTTGAAATACTCCAGCAGCACTGCTGTGTCTGATCCACTCGCACCAGTGCAACACACTAACACGCCACCACCACGTCAGTGTCACTGCAGTGCTGAGAATGACCCACCACCCAAACAGTACCTGCTCTGTGAGGGTCCATGGGGGTCCTGACCACTGAAGAACAGGGTAACAGAGTATCAGAGAAACAGATGGACTACAGTCTGTAACTGTAGAACTACAGAGAGCAGCTATACAGTAAGTGGAGCTGATAAAGTGGACAGTGAGCGGAGAAACAAGTAGGTGGTCAGAATGTTACGCCTGACCGGTGTGTATGCAGCATTTTAGCCCCGCCCACTCATGCTGAAGTTAGGGGTGTTATATATAAGGACTGCTTATAAGCCAATCTGAGCAGAGCTTATTTACACATCAGTCTTAAAGGCACAGTAACAGCCGGTTTAATTCTGAGGGATAAAAAAAGATTTTTGGCACATAAAAACAAACAAACCTCATAAGTGGACCGTGAATAAAACACACACCATGTAGAATGTTGGCCTGTTGAGACTTTTGCACAGTCCTGCATAAAAATGATTGTTTTTAATGATTATTATTGTTTGATACATTGGAAAGGCTGTGCTGATATTGGTGGTGTGTTATTACTCAGTCCAGTCGGTCAACAGCTCTGAAAGACCAACAGACTGTTAACCTTTATTTTTATTTGCCCCTGTGTGAACTCAGCTTCGAGGAAGCGAGGCGAGGAGAGACAGTCAGGGATGAGGAGAGAAGAGGGAGGCGGTGGTCGCGGCAGAGAGGCTGGGGTTAGGGGAGAGAGAGAGGGAGAGAGGGAGAGAGGGGAGATGGTCGGATGTCGGGCATACATTATTCACAGTGGTGTGAATTATTAACGAGTGCTCATATTTAGATGTTACACACACAGGCATAAATTAAGAGGGCAGAGAGAGGCAGACTAGACTGATCTCCAGCTAAAACACAGAGAGAGTGAGGGAGCCAGAGAGAGTGAGGGAGCCAGAGAGAGTGAGAGAGCCAGAGAGAGTGAGAGAGCCAGAGAGAGTGAGGGAGCCAGAGAGAGTGAGGGAGCCAGAGAGAGTGAGAGAGCCAGAGAGAGTGAGGGAGCCAGAGAGAGTGAGAGAGCCAGAGAGAGTGAGGGAGCCAGAGAGAGTGAGAGAGCCAGAGAGAGTGAGGGAGCCAGAGAGAGTGAGAGAGCCAGAGAGAGTGAGGGAGCCAGAGAGAGTGAGAGAGCCAGAGAGAGTGAGGGAGCCAGAGAGAGTGAGGGAGCCAGAGAGAGTGAGAGAGCCAGAGAGAGTGAGGGAGCCAGAGAGAGTGAGGGAGCCAGAGAGAGTGAGAGAGCCAGAGAGAGTGAGGGAGCCAGAGAGAGTGAGAGAGCCAGAGAGAGTGAGGGAGCCAGAGAGAGTGAGGGAGCCAGAGAGAGTGAGAGAGCCAGAGAGAGTGAGAGAGCCAGAGAGAGTGAGGGAGCCAGAGAGAGTGAGAGAGCCAGAGAGAGTGAGGGAGCCAGAGAGAGTGAGGGAGCCAGAGAGAGTGAGAGAGCCAGAGAGAGTGAGGGAGCCAGAGAGAGTGAGGGAGCCAGAGAGAGTGAGAGAGCCAGAGAGAGTGAGGGAGCCAGAGAGAGTGAGAGAGCCAGAGAGAGTGAGGGAGCCAGAGAGAGTGAGAGAGCCAGAGAGAGTGAGGGAGCCAGAGAGAGTGAGAGAGCCAGAGAGAGTGAGAGAGCCAGAGAGAGTGAGGGAGCCAGAGAGAGTGAGAGAGCCAGAGAGAGTGAGGGAGCCAGAGAGAGTGAGAGAGCCAGAGAGAGTGAGGGAGCCAGAGAGAGTGAGAGAGCCAGAGAGAGTGAGGGAGCCAGAGAGAGTGAGAGCGCCAGAGAGAGTGAGAGAGCCAGAGAGAGTGAGAGAGCCAGAGAGAGTGAGGGAGCCAGAGAGAGTGAGAGAGCCAGAGAGAGTGAGAGAGCCAGAGAGAGTGAGGGAGCCAGAGAGAGTGAGAGAGCCAGAGAGAGTGAGGGAGCCAGAGAGAGTGAGAGAGCCAGAGAGAGTGAGGGAGCCAGAGAGAGTGAGGGAGCCAGAGAGAGTGAGAGAGCCAGAGAGAGTGAGGGAGCCAGAGAGAGTGAGAGAGCCAGAGAGAGTGAGGGAGCCAGAGAGAGTGAGAGAGCCAGAGAGAGTGAGAGAGCCAGGGAGAGTGAGGGAGCCAGAGAGAGTGAGAGAGCCAGAGAGAGTGAGGGAGCCAGAGAGAGTGAGGGAGCCAGAGAGAGTGAGAGAGCCAGAGAGAGTGAGGGAGCCAGAGAGAGTGAGAGAGCCAGAGAGAGTGAGGGAGCCAGAGAGAGTGAGGGAGCCAGAGAGAGTGAGGGAGCCAGAGAGAGTGAGAGAGCCAGAGAGAGTGAGGGAGCCAGAGAGAGTGAGAGAGCCAGAGAGCCAGAGAGAGTGAGGGACCCAGAGAGAGTGAGAGAGCCAGAGAGAGTGAGAGAGACCGAGAGTGAGAGAGAGAGGGGGGGGATGGAGAGGAAGAGACAAAGAGAGAGACACAGAGGGAGAGAGAGAGGGAGAGAGAGAGAGAGAGACACAGAGGGAGAGAGAGAGAGAGAGAGAGAGAGAGAGAGAGAGAGAGAGAGAGAGAGAGAGAGAGAGAGAGAGAGAGACAGAGAGAGAGAGAGAGGGGGGGGATGGAGAGGAAGAGACAAAGAGAGAGACACAGAGGGAGAGAGAGAGGGAGAGAGAGAGAGAGAGAGAGACACAGAGGGAGAGAGAGAGAGAGAGAGAGACAGAGAGAGAGAGAGAGAGAGAGAGAGAGAGAGAGAGAGAGGGGGGGGATGGAGAGGAAGAGACAAAGAGAGAGACACAGAGGGAGAGAGAGAGGGAGAGAGAGAGAGAGAGAGACACAGAGGGAGAGAGAGAGAGAGAGAGAGACAGAGAGAGAGAGAGAGAGAGAGGGAGAGAGAGACCCAGGGAGAGAGACACAGAGGGATAGAGAGAGAGAGAGACACAGAGAGAGAGAGAGAGACACAGAGAGAGAGAGAGAGAGAGAGAGAGAGAGAGAGAGACCGAGGGAGGAAGGGAAAGATGGCACACACAGGCCGCTTTCAAGATTTCCTCTTTTATATAATACGCTGTGCGACGTCTTCAGCTGAAGCTGTGCTGACTGTCTCATTACGACACTCTTATTAGATTATTAGGGCCGTTTCTGTAACTTGTGCTTGTATGTGTAATAGGTGCTCCCTACATAGTATTGGGCCTCATTTACCAAACATTCTTAAGTAGCGATCTCATCTTAAAACCCACCTACATTTACAGGAAATGTATGTAGTGAAAGTAGCACTAGAAATAATGTAAACAAGTAAAAACGTCTGGAAATCAGTGAAATCAGCTGATATTATTAGAACAGTCTCATAATGAGAGGAATTACATGTATTAATTACATATATCAGTTTTTGCAATGTAGTAGCAACATTTTATATATATATATATATGTGTGTGTGTGTGTGTGTGTGTGTGTGTGTGTGTGTGTGTGTATACATGATTCTGCAAAATGGGATCTTCTCAACTGAAATTATCTTAAATTTTGTTGATATGTAATATTTCAAATTTTAAGATGGTTGAGCGCTTATTCTTATTACTTCTTATTATTTTTCTTTTTTCTTATTTACTTGTTTTAAGTAATTTAATTAAGTAAAATGATCTCACTATACTGGCAGATCATTTTGGGATAATTCTACTAACAATGAAATAATGTCTAGAAATAAGGTAAATAATAATAATAAGAGCACAAATATCTCAAAATGGGAAATATTAGATATGTAGACCGGATTTAGGATCATTTGACTTGACGTCATGCAGCTTTTTGCAGTGTAAGCCTCGGGTCGTTAAGATGGAGCAGAGATGGAGATTTTTAACCATCCTTTGCTTCCAAAGGTCAGAATGAAGATTTAATTTGTTTGTGTATACGGCATAACGCTAAAAGGTTTTCCTGCTCCGCTGCGGAACCGCTCAGGAAGAGAACCGTCCTAGACGTCTGTGTGTTTGTAGGGGTGACTGAGCGAGTGACTCACTCTGAAACGCTGTAATAAGTTGCAGTCGTGACGTACGTTGCGTGACATTGTCCTCTCTCCAGAGATGACCCAATCTCGTTCCTCTGTCTGGGACATATTCCCAGCCTGGAATTCCTCGACTGAACCTTCCTGGTAAAACCATCAGGACCAGAACCGCTTTAATTGACTTAATGTACAACACACGCATGAGCTGAACCTCTCAGTGGAACATTTCAGTCAGCCTGCTGGTCGCCTGCCTGGTGTATCGTCAGCTCTCTGTCCTAGAAACACCGGCATTTCGCTGCTGTGGGAAGAAAACCTCGCAGCTCCGTTTCTGTCGTTTTCCAGTTTCTGACATAATTTGAAATTCATTGTGATGAATGGACTAAGAGAAATGACCCAAAATGACCTTGAAGTAATTCTGGTTCCATTGACTTCCATTCAAAGTAAAGTATGTTTTTTCCTTCTCCTGGAAAGTTCCCATTTAGGAGATGCGAGCTTTTCTTCCAACGGCAGTGACATGCTGTGTTTTTGATGCTGGTATCCTGGTCGCACAGCATGGCCAGTCCACTGTCCAGCTTCTTTGTTTGATGTGTCCGTCTCCTTTTCTCAGTGAGGTTCTTCTTGATCAGCTACACGTCCTTTCAGACCCACAGCGCTGAGTGGTCTTCTCACAGTGGAAGGATGGACAGAAACACCTGTGGATGTTTTCAGATCTGAAGCAGCTTGATCTTCTCCTCTCTCTCAGAGATCAAAGCTTTCAGCGTTGTTTATCTGATGGGGGCAGTTTTGGGGTCGAGCAGCTCTTCCAGGTGGTTGTTAGGAGCCACATGTTCTCTGGAGCTTTTAATCAGATTTTGAACTGCAGTTTTGGAAGCTGCTGTACTTTTTCACTTTCCTTGTGTAAGTGGGATTATTTTCTATCCAACCTCCTCAGAATCCTGGTTAGTTATTGTGGCTGTGTATAGGAGAGGAATGTGTGAGGCAGCTGAGGTGAGTTTGGGTAGATGTTTGAGTGAGTATTAGAGCCTCTTTGGAGGGGAACATGGTGTCAGTGAGATCTTTGGAAACTGCATTGGTTTAAGGTAAAGAGTTAAAGGGTCCATATCCTACATTTTTCATGCAATTTATTTTCCACTTTGAGTCGTAAGTCATTTCTACATGATGCTTTCTAACCCCTCCTTATATCTTAGAATGAAACAGGCTGTTTATGGCCTCCTTTGAAAAAGCCATCTGGGCCGAAACACTCCTTATAACTTCATTTTGGGTGAACGGCGCTAAACTGTTGAAGGCTGATTAAGCGGATTCATTTAAATGTGTTACCTTTTGTGACATCACAAAAACAAGGAATTCACAGCAGCCCCAGAACAGTGTAGACAATTCAGTTTTCCATGGTATGGGCCCTTTAAAGTGGACAGATCTAGTTCTGATGTATTTGATGTTGTACTTTATGCTGGGGGCCCTTGTGTCATTTTAATGCTCTGGAACATGAACGACATGTACTTGATGACCATTTTGGTAGGAAATAAACTTTTACACTGTATTTTTTGCCCCTGATTCTTTGATGGGGACGTTATGATCAAGAAACTCTCTGCATCTTTAATGTTGTGGATAGTAACTCAGTAGCAGCTCACCTGCTCTGTAATGCTGTCTACTCATGTTGCCTCTGGGGAGCTCTTGGTTCTGCTACGTTTGCCACTAATCAATAGCCAATACGTCATCATTCTCTTGAGGCCGCCTCTGTGGACAGAGTTGTGGTCTCCTTGGACACTCTTTGGGCCTAATTGATGGACCTAAAATGTAATGAACATCTCTTTTCAGCACATGAACGTGACCAATTTTTCAAAATTTCTACATAATCAAATGATTAAGGTGTAATCAGAGTCATTCAGAGCAGTTCACTGTGAAACGCTCTGTTCTAGATAAACTGACCGAGTCAGAGCTGCTCACAGTGGTGGTGATGGGAACCAGACGTCCCTCTAAAAGCTCCTACAGAAAGTTCCTACATGAGCTGGTTCTGAATTCACTGCCTGATGACTGAGACGCTGTTTTATGAGAGTTTAGAGAACTTCAACTCCATTCATGGTGGAGGGAGACATGCAGGGCGCTGTGCGGCAAAATAGTCCCCAAAGAAAACTCATTATTCCAGATTTTCCACTGTTTTCCATCATCGACATTCCATATAAGCTCAGAAGACTCGTGTAGGTTCTGGATGGTAAATAAAGTGTCTATATCTGTGTTGTAGTCATGGTGACGCCTGGTTCCCATCACCACCACTGTAAAGACGTCTGAACTGCGCAAAGATTTTGAAAACCAGGTGGAGTTCCCCTTCGGTACCTGGTGTTTATTTCATAACAGACCTTCTCAGATCACATGTTGTTCTAGAGCTCCTGATTCTCTCAGTTTTAAAGGGCCAGATCACTCTGGTTTGAAATAAGAGTTTGATGGGAAATGTATGTTGTGTTATGTCCGTATGTGGAAAGAAGCCTCAGTTGAAATGAATGTTTTTGTGATGTCATGAAAAACAACAGATGGCTAAGATGTCATTTTTTCCAGTGCAGGGCTACATAAGAAATTCATTCATATGAAAAAAAGTTATTTAACTTTTACAGATTTTCTCGCGAGGCCACGTGGAGGAAGTGCTGTCTGGTTGTGTAATCGCAGTGGAGAAAACGGTTAATAATGTTTTATGTGCAGGAAAACTCCAGTGGAAAGGTGTTTGGGGAAGCTGGAAGACTAATTGAGCAGGAACCTCGTATATAAAGTACCATTAAGGTGTCATTAGTGCCGGTTCTGTGGCCCGTGTGGTTCTGTGGTCTCCGTCTGTGAGAGGCTCGGCTCACTGCACGGCCCGGTTCTGTGTCATTTCTCATAAACCACTGGAACTTAAGAGTGAGTGAGTGAGCGAGTGAGTGAGTGAAACTGTGAGTGAGTGAGTGAGACAGTGAGTGAGCGAGTGAGACAGTGAGTGAGACAGTGAGTGAGACAGTGAGTGAGCGAGTGAGTGAGTGAGTGAGCGAGTGAGTGAGTGAGTGAGTGAGACAGTGAGTGAGTGAGTGAGACAGTGAGACAGTGAGTGAGACAGTGAGTGAGACAGTGAGTGAGACAGTGAGTGAGCGAGTGAGTGAGTGAGTGAGCGAGTGAGTGAGTGAGTGAGTGAGACAGTGAGTGAGTGAGTGAGTGAGTGAGACAGTGAGTGAGTTAGTGAGACAGTGAGTGAGCGAGTGAGACAGTGAGTGAGCGAGCGAGTGAGCGAGTGAGTGAGTGAGTGAGTGAGACAGTGAGTGATTGAGTGAGTGAGACAGTGAGTGAGCGAGTGAGTGAGTTAGTGAGACAGTGAGTGAGCGAGTGAGTGAGTGAGACAGCGAGTGAGCGAGTGAGTGAGTGAGTGAGTGAGACAGTGAGTGAGTGAGTGAGTGAGCGAGTGAGTGAGACAGCGAGTGAGCGAGTGAGTGAGCGAGTGAGTGAGTGAGACAGTGAGTGAGTGAGTGAGTGAGACAGTGAGCGAGTGAGTGAGTGAGCGAGTGAGTGAGACAGTGAGTGAGCGAGTGAGCGAGTGAGTGAGTGAGACAGTGAGTGAGTGAGTGAGTGAGTGAGTGAGTGAGTGAGACAGTGAGCGAGTGAGCGAGTGAGTGAGTGAGACAGTGAGTGAGTGAGACAGTGAGTGAGTGAGTGAGTGAGACAGTGAGCGAGTGAGACAGTGAGTGAGCGAGTGAGTGAGTGAGCGAGCGAGTGAGTGAGTGAGACAGTGAGTGAGTGAGTGAGTGAGACAGTGAGCGAGTGAGTGAGTGAGCGAGTGAGTGAGTGAGACAGTGAGTGGGTGAGTGAGTGAGTGAGTGAGACAGTGAGTGAGTGAGTGAATGAGACAGTGAGCGAGTGAGTGAGTGAGACAGTGAGTGAGTGAGTGAGTGAGACAGTGAGCGAGTGAGACAGTGAGCGAGTGAGTGAGTGAGTGAGACAGTGAGTGAGTGAGTGAGTGAGTGAGTGAGACAGTGAGCGAGTGAGTGAGACAGTGAGTGAGTGAGTGAATGAGACAGTGAGCGAGTGAGTGAGTGAGACAGTGAGCGAGTGAGACAGTGAGCGAGTGAGACAGTGAGCGAGTGAGTGAGTGAGTGAGACAGTGAGTGAGTGAGTGAGTGAGTGAGCGAGTGAGTGAGTGAGACAGTGAGTGAGTGAGTGAGTGAGTGAGTGAGTGAGTGAGCGAGTGAGTGAGTGAGCGAGTGAGTGAGTGAGACAGTGAGTGAGTGAGTGAGTGAGACAGTGAGTGAGACAGTGAGTGAGTGAGTGAGTGAGACAGTGAGTGAGTGAGTGAGCGAGTGAGACAGTGAGCGAGTGAGTGAGTGAGTGAGTGAGTGAGTGAGTGAGACAGTGAGTGAGTGAGTGAGCGAGTGAGACAGTGAGCGAGTGAGTGAGTGAGTGAGTGAGTGAGTGAGTGAGTGAGTGAGTGAGCGAGTGAGTGAGTGAGTGAGTGAGTGAGTGAATGAGACAGTGAGCGAGTGAGTGAGTGAGACAGTGAGCGAGTGAGACAGTGAGCGAGTGAGACAGTGAGCGAGTGAGTGAGTGAGTGAGACAGTGAGTGAGTGAGTGAGTGAGTGAGCGAGTGAGTGAGTGAGACAGTGAGTGAGTGAGTGAGTGAGTGAGCGAGTGAGTGAGTGAGACAGTGAGTGAGTGAGTGAGTGAGTGAGTGAGCGAGTGAGTGAGTGAGCGAGTGAGTGAGTGAGACAGTGAGTGAGTGAGTGAGTGAGACAGTGAGTGAGACAGTGAGTGAGTGAGTGAGTGAGACAGTGAGTGAGTGAGTGAGCGAGTGAGTGAGTGAGACAGTGAGTGAGTGAGTGAGTGAGACAGTGAGTGAGTGAGTGAGTGAGACAGTGAGTGAGTGAGTGAGCGAGTGAGACAGTGAGCGAGTGAGTGAGTGAGTGAGTGAGTGAGTGAGTGAGTGAGTGAGTGAGCGAGTTAGCGAGTTGCTGCTTGGCTACTAAGACAGCATCATTAATCCGGATTAATTGGATTCAGGGAAGTGCAGCGTGTGAAAGGCTGAATATAATATCATTGAATTCACAACATTTGATAATATTTCACATTAATTTGTCCTTCCCAACTTATTAGATGTCAAAAAAATCAATATCGTGACATTATATGTGAAGAAAACGCCTGGAGGTCTCGTCATATGACATGTTGCCGTTGTCTAGCCTGAACAGTCCTGCAAGTAGCCTTCCTTAGGAACGAGCAGACCTCGGGTGGAAACGCTAACAGACTCTGGAATGCTGCGTTTACACTGCGGCGTTAAGACGCACGTCAGCGCAGAGCCATCGGAGAATCAGCCCCAGTCTGGGAAGCGGGACGGGCAGCACCCTTAGCTCGGTGCTGAACGACACCAGTTATCACACAGAGCAGCTAATGGAAATTAGCATTATCGGCGTTTATTTCATTAGAAAAAGCCACTTATTAAGAGTTTCTGCAGTAAACACTGATCCATCATGATATGGTCATGGGAAATATGATAACCACTGCAATACACAGTCATAGATGTTCATTGCATATTATTATTGTATTGACTACATTTAAGATGTTTTCACTTGATATATTAAGATTTACTTTTTCTCCAGTGCACAAGTGAAACCACCGTTTGCTTTATAAATACACGTAGCATCGTTAGGCCACTTACACTGCTGACTGACACGGCTGCCTAGGAAAATTACAAAAGCATTTAGGACACTGTTGGGGCTAATCCTAAAGTGAGGATGAAGCAACTGTGTAACTGAGTACCTGAGTACCTGAGTAACTGAGTAACTGAGTAAATGTAATTAGTTTCTGTACTTTAGTATTTTTGGTGTATCTGTACTGAAGTTTCTCCGTTCTGGGCGTCTTTTTCCTTTCACTCCACTACATTTCAGAGTCTAATATCCGACTTTTTCCTCCTACATTTTGAGAAATCTGTGGTTCCTTTTGGTTTCTGTGTGTATAAAAACGTCACATGTCAAAACGAAAGAAGCGCAAAGCCAGAGCACCAATCAGGGCCCAGCGGTCACTTTGTTTAGAGCTGGTTTTGACCTGTTGGTCATACCGACCCAGTGCAGCACGCGGTTCAACGTCAGCGCAGCAGCGTAAAACTTTGGGAGAGTCTGTTCAACATAAATGATGAACTAACCTAACTTTGTGTAAATAGAGCTCAATATAGAAATATGTCCACATATGCAGTCGAGACTGACGCGGCTTTTTTCTGAATTTCTACAAACACCATTTCATTTTATAGTAAATGAGTTTGGGCTGGTTTATGTTTATGAACAGACGCCTACAGATCAACATAGTAAAGGAGCTCATCTGTGATCCTGAGTTTAAAGCCAGTTTTTATTCAACTTAAACTTGGAACTAAGTTGTAAATAAATCTGAAACTGAAACTTTGCTTGTGTGTAAAAAGTGATTTCAGAGCCACTCGGTTCTCCCTGATGGAAACTGTTTACCTTCAGTGTTTTGTGCTTCTGATCATTTTAATAGACGTCAGCGTCACTAATTAATGACCTTCTATTAAAAGACTGGTTTACCAAGAGAGACGCTGGAGGACTTTCACCTGAAATGAGTTCATGAAGCCAGTCTGGTTATAAAAATGATAACAGGACATCAGAGCCAGAATTCCTCTTTTAGTACTTTTACTTTATACTTAAGTACATTTGAAGGGAAATACTTTAGTACTTTTACTCCAGTGGAGGTCTAAAGGGAGGAACTTCTACTTTTACTGGAGGAATATTTTACCTTGGGGGTCTCGACTTTAACTCAGTACAGGGTTTGTGTACGTCGTCCGGCTGTGGGGTTTAGTCTGGTTAGGATGTTTGTGTGATGCTGTTTTCTGATCTGGGGTTAAAGCTGAGATTGTGAAGTTAGGAGCTGTTATTTCAGAGTGAGAGGCCTGATAAGAGCAGCTTATAAAACAAACCACTTAAGCTACATTGGTAGTTGTAGTCAGTTGATTATGTTAAACAAATGACCGCCCTGTCTGGTCTGTCTCATTGCCCGTACATAGTTCTCGGTCAGAGTGGTTTGGCCTCCTCTCTGGTATGCGCCTCAGCGTAATCATACTGTCATTTTCTTGAGAGTGAGGTCAGCGAAGGGGCAGGGGCTTTAGATTCTATAGCGCTGTGGTACTGTCTCCATCCTCTGGTGCCTCGACTGGGAGTTCTGCTGAGAACTCTTCGGTTTATGGTGTAGAGCTCTGGCGGTGGAACTGCGTGTATCTTAGGGCTGGACAGTATGACAAAATACAGTGTCCCAAAAAACGGACATCATTTGAGACGTGAATGTGACTTCACCACGTGTCTGAAATTACACCGGCTCCATATTCAACAAGATTTACTGATTAAAATTTGACCAAGAAAATCTGAGGGGTGTAGATTTTAATAACCGATTTCACAAAGCTGATTGACGATATCTTCCGATGCTGGTGATCATCCAGATCCCGTTGCCCGGCACGGACAGCCTTCCTCTTTTCATTTTTTGTGCCGTGTCCAAATCTGCTTTCCAGTCGGGGCGTTTTTATTGAGTTTTCTTGAAAATGAAACAATTAAATTAAACTTGGTTAGTTTTTACACATTTTGTTAAAGTTGGGGTTAGGATTTGGACCGAGGTTTGGGCTAGGACCAGGGTGAGGGTTGGGGTTAGGATTTGGGTTGGGGTTAGGATTTGGGTTGGGGTTGAGGTTAGGACCAGGGTGAGGGTTGGGGTTAGGATTTGGGTTGGGGTTAGGTTTTGGGTTGGGGTTGAGGTTAGGACCAGGGTGAGGGTTGGGGTTAGGATTTGGGTTGGGGTTAGGTTTTGGGCTGGGGTTGGGGTTAGGACCAGGGTGAGGGTTGGGGTTAGGATTTGGGTTGGGGTTAGGTTTTGGGTTGGGGTTGAGGCTAGGACCAGGGTGAGGGTTGGGATTAGGATTTGGGTTGGGGTTAGGATGTGGGTTGGGGTTGAGGTTAGGACCAGGGTGAGGGTTGGGGTTAGGATTTGGGTTGGGGTTAGGATTTGGGTTGGGGTTGAGATTAGGACCAGGGTGAGGGTTGGGGTTAGGATTTGGGTTGGGGTTGAGATTAGGACCAGGGTGAGGGTTGGGGTTAGGATTTGGGTTGGGGTTAGGATTTGGGTTGGGGTTGAGGTTAGGACCAGGGTGAGGGTTGGGGTTAGGATTTGGGTTGGGGTTAGGTTTTGGGCTGGGGTTGGGGTTAGGACCAGGGTGAGGGTTGGGGTTAGGATTTGGGTTGGGGTTAGGTTTTGGGTTGGGGTTGAGGCTAGGACCAGGGTGAGGGTTGGGATTAGGATTTGGGTTGGGGTTAGGATGTGGGTTGGGGTTGAGGTTAGGACCAGGGTGAGGGTTGGGGTTAGGATTTGGGTTGGGGTTAGGTTTTGGGCTGGGGTTGGGGTTAGGACCAGGGTGAGGGTTGGGGTTAGGATTTGGGTTGGGGTTAGGATTTGGGTTGGGGTTGAGATTAGGACCAGGGTGAGGGTTGGGGTTAGGATTTGGGTTGGGGTTGAGATTAGGACCAGGGTGAGGGTTGGGGTTAGGATTTGGGCTGGGGTTGAGGCTAGGACCAGGGTGAGGGTTGGGGTTAGGTTTTGGGCTGGGGTTGAGGCTAGGACTAGGGTGAGGGTTGGGGTTAGGATTTGGGTTGAGGCTAGGACCAGGGTGAGGGTTGGGGTTAGGTTTTGGGCTGGGGTTGAAATTAGGACCAGGGTGAGGGTTGGGGTTAGGATTTGGGTTGAGGCTAGGACCAGGGTGAGGGTTGGGGTTAGGTTTTGGGCTGGGGTTGAAATTAGGACCAGGGTGAGGGTTGGGGTTAGGTTTTGGGCTGGGGTTGAGGTTAGGACCAGGATGAGGGTTGGGGTTAGGATTTGGGTTGGGGTTAGGATTAGAGCAGGTTTAGAGTTAAAGAGCATTATGGTCAATAGATATTTAGTTGAATGTACCCTAAAAGGAAATGAAGTACCACAGTACGATGCAACGTGCTTTTCTGAACATACTGTAATATCATCAGTGCCTGCAGACACTCAGCAACTGCAGGTTCATTATAAAGAGAGCAAACTTAGTCAGTTTAACTGGATTTAGTCCCAAAATATTGAGTAAAATCCTTGTGTTCAGAGTTTTTTGATATGTTTTAAATGCAGCACTACTGGTTCCTTTTCCTCTGTCTGAAACAGTAAATCTTGTGACGTATGGTGTCATATGAACACTTCTTGAAGTGTGGCAGTGTCATGTTTATGCCATATTGCCCAGCTCTGCTTGAGGTTAACTGTAACGATGGGGTAAATGATGCACTTCATCATGAAATATCATGAGGGTCCAGACGATTTGCCTCCACTCTCAGAAATAAAGGGAGCTAAGCGAGTTCTGTGGAGCGATACCGTAAGAGAACCCCTTTTGCTGAATGAGGTGTGTGAACCTCCACATAATTCAGTTTTCTTTATTTCCAGTAACTGTACGTCCAAGCCAAGAAACATGTCTGATTTCGCTTTAACTTTAAAGGATCCGTATTCTGCATCTTTCTTGCATTTTATTTCCACCAGAGGTCAACTCATCACACTTGTGCATCAGTTATGCGCCAAAAAAGTCATCATTAATGCTAACTGCCATTTTACAACCTCTCTGTATCCCTTTCTATGTAAATGAGCTCTTATCTGACTGGCTGCCCAGTGTCTTTCCTTTTTCATAACGCAGTCTAGGCTGAAACACTGGTAACTGAAACATGAGGAGTGGGCTAAACTGTAGGGTGAATAGGCGAGTCAATGTATCATTGCTGTCCAGTGAAAAACCAGTATCTCAAAAACAGCAAGTTTACAGGAGAGGGCAAAAACTCTCTTACTTTTCAGTGCAAGTCAATGTAAAGAGGTTTTGTTTCAAGTGATTTTAGGGCATTTCTAATGGTCCATTCATCATGAAATTCTTACACAATGTAAAGGACAGCTGGTTTGTTGAAATGATGTGGAAAAATAAAAATCAACAAAAATGGAGATGCATGGTTTTCATTGGACAGCGACGATATGCAAATTTTTTTTGTGACATCACAAAATAATTCATTCAAAACACCTTTTTTTCAGCTTATTGTACATGGGTGGAGTGTGTGGTGGACTGTGTAATGAGTATTACATTTATTAAACTATTGTATTAAAAAACCATCAGATTTGCACCTTATGGGCTCTTTAAGGTTCACTACGCTCATTACGAGGGCGATTTTTCACGATTGTTGTCTGCTGTTGACACATGACGTCCTGCCTACCAGTAATAGAGAAACTGGTCATCTAATGATGAGAGCAATGAACTGGTCATGGTTAAATGTAATTACAGGGTTTCTGTATCAACAGTATTACTGGCCGCAGTCCTGACCAGAGCACTGACCTTTACATTTCCAGCTCTGTTTTGATGGAAGGTCAGTCCGGCGTGTTGTACGGCACCGAATCTTACTTTAATTCTCTGTTGGCAAAGCTTCAGGAGTTTTCATCTCTCTGGAATTTTCAGCTGTAAACATCATGTTGACAAACACCTCCAGCTTTCCTCGTTGTTTTCAACACATGCAGCGTTTTCCTCAAACGGGTGGAAAACAGGACTCAGTAGAGGTGGGTGGAACGGCACCCTGCAAAAAATGGTATCTAGTCAAATAAAATGATCTTAAATGTAGTGGATGAATCCCGTATTTCTCCCGCTCAGATTGTTAAGCTTGTTTTGAGATTATTTCCTTATTTCTAGACAGTTTGAAGTCATTTGATTAAGTAAAACTATCTCACTGTACTGGCAGATGGTTTTGCTTGTGTTAAGAAATGAGCTTAAAACCAGTTAAATTATCTGCTAATATAGTGAAATAACAACAACAACAACAATAATAATTTTCCCGTTCCACCTTAATTGGTTCAGCAGTTATTATTATGATGCCTCAGGCACCAGAATGTGACATCCGTACCATTTAAGGTGGAAGGGGAAAATTTGAATGTCCTTATCAGAAAATATGACCAGCATTAAAAGAGTCATTAGGATATTTTGAGAACCTGAATCAGCTTAGTGTCATCAATCTGAGTCTGTACTGAATTAGACAAATTACTCTCGGACTCAAAACAACATTCAGTTTAAAAGTTAGAAAGCAATATTGGAATCTGACTATATATTGGTCATTTCTGTTTTAATAATATTTCTTCTGTTGTTAAATTGAATTCTGATTAAAAGTGAAGGGGCATCCAGAATAATAGACCATTATAAACTGCAAAAAAACGTTTACTCAGGCATTTAAAATGGTTTTACTTGAAAAAATCTACATAAACGCGCTACATACCATGACATATACCAAAACTGTCTGTAATTTTAATTAGACTGATTTACACCCACTGCAATGTTTATTAAAAATGTTTATCACCGTCATACTGGTACACAAATAAACGCAGATAATGTGACATACCAACAGTGCAGAAACATGCTGATTCACTCAGTTAGTCCACGTTGTTGTGAAAGAAGTGGCATTGGATTGTAATGAGTTAACAGGGAAAAGAGCACAGAAGGAAAAGCCAGTCTCTTGGGGTCAGCCGTTAGCCATTAGCCTAGCATGGGGACTGTTCAGATGAATTGTGTTACTTTGTCAGTGTCCTAATATAGCGCATATTCACAGGTAGCCTCGTACGTAAAACTTGATGACTTAAATCACCTCATCAAAAAATCCTTCCAGCATTAAAACTACAAAGCTGAAGTCAGCTTCTTATTTACTTATTTACCGCTGCTATGTTTACTTATTAAAACCACCCCAGATGTGGTCGTGGCTATGTGGACAGGGTTCTGCGCTGTGGAGTGAGTGGGCACTACAGCATGGGGACATACTGGAGCATCTCGAGTGCCTCGTCTTTGACCCCACTCCTGAGAAAATAACAGCATGATTACTCTCCCTGCTGATCTTCTCCCTTGATTTATCGCAGTCCTGTCCCTGTTCAGCTGTTAACGGAGATTAAATAAGAAGAACGGGTCGTATCTTCATGTACTGTTATTAGATCAGTTAAAATTAAAGAAAGTATGCATGCAGCGAAGTGCGTTAGAACGCTGAGAGCCTTTTGGAGTTAGTTTATGTCCAAATATATCCTTTGGCTCTCAGTGAAGGTCTTGAGTAATACCCTAAGGGGAGCGCTGCGTGGTGTTTTGTTCGAGTTGCTTGTGTGTGATTGTGAGAGCTTTGTGTCGAAGCTTATCAGTTCAGTGTCGAAATCTAAATCCGATTATTCTCGTCGTCCGGGGAGAGATGAGTAACTGCCCCCAGCTCGGAATGTGAAAAAAAAACACCAGAACTGACCACGACTGGACCGCAGAGCCCTCAAACAGACCACAGCCTCTCTGTGTCACTGGCAGTTGTGCAGTCGGAAGCAGATCTGCAGGAACTGCCTCACAATGTGAGGTGATGATTAGAAGCTCAGTGGCTGAAGGGAGTCAGCGAGCTGTTTACACCTTACATTAAACAGGAACTCCACCAATTTTTTAAAAAGTCTGCATAATTAAATGGTTCAGATGTAAACAGAGCGGTTCAGAGCAGTTCGGTGTGAAACGCTCCGTTCTAGATAAACTTACCAAGTCATAGCTGCTCACAGTGGTGGTGATAGGAACCAGACGTCCCCCTCTAAAAGCTCCTCACAGTGGTGGTGATAGGAACCAGACGTCCCCCTCTAAAAGCTCCTCACAGTGGTGGTGATAGGAACCAGACGTCCCCCTCTAAAGGCTCCTCACAGTGGTGGTGATAGGAACCAGACGTCCCCCTCTAAAAGCTCCTCACAGTGGTGGTGATAGGAACCAGACGTCCCCCTCTAAAAGCTCCTCACAGTGGTGGTGATGGGAACCAGACGTCCCCCTCTAAAAGCTCCTCACAGTGGTGGTGATGGGAACCAGACGTCCCCCTCTAAAGGCTCCTCACAGTGGTGGTGATGGGAACCAGACGTCCCCCTCTAAAAGCTCCTCACAGTGGTGGTGATAGGAACCAGACGTCCCCCTCTAAAAGCTCCTCACAGTGGTGGTGATGGGAACCAGACGTCCCCCTCTAAAGGCTCCTCACAGTGGTGGTGATAGGAACCAGACGTCCCCCTCTAAAAGCTCCTCACAGTGGTGGTGATAGGAACCAGACGTCCCCCTCTAAAAGCTCCTCACAGTGGTGGTGATGGGAACCAGACGTCCCCCTCTAAAAGCTCCTCACAGTGGTGGTGATAGGAACCAGACGTCCCCCTCTAAAAGCTCCTCACAGTGGTGGTGATAGGAACCAGACGTCCCCCTCTAAAAGCTCCTCACAGTGGTGGTGATAGGAACCAGACGTCCCCCTCTAAAAGCTCCTCACAGTGGTGGTGATGGGAACCAGACGTCCCCCTCTAAAAGCTCCTCACAGTGGTGGTGATAGGAACCAGACGTCCCCCTCTAAAAGCTCCTCACAGTGGTGGTGATAGGAACCAGACGTCCCCCTCTAAAAGCTCCTCACAGTGGTGGTGATGGGAACCAGACGTCCCTCTAAAAGCTCCTCACAGTGGTGGTGATAGGAACCAGACGTCCCTCTAAAAGCTCCTCACAGTGGTGGTGATGGGAACCAGACGTCCCTCTAAAAGCTGGCTATGCATGTGTTGAATATTATAGTTTTCCGACGATTTTGTCACTAAAATCCAGTCATATTTTAGAGGTGCATGCACGGCGCTGTGAGGTAAAACAGTCCCCAATGAAAACTCATCTCTTCAGATTTAATGCGTTAAAAAACAAGTTGGTGCAACTTGTTTTCTGCATTTCTGAAAAATTATGTCCAGCAAAAAATACACGAGACATTTTTGACACGTTTCTGAAAAGTTTCAGAGTTGATGTGTTTCGGGTCAGTTTTATTATTATTATTATTATTATTATTATTAGACCCTTATTAGTCCCACAGCGGGGAAATTCCACCTCTGCATTTAACCCATCTGTGAAGTGAAACACCACATACACACTTGTGAACACACACACTAGGGGGCAGTGAATACACTTGCCCGGAGCGGTGGGCAGCCCAATCCGCAGCGCCCGGGGAGCAGTTGGGGGTTAGGTGTCTTGCTCAAGGACACCTCAGTCATGACCTGTCAGCTCTGGGGATCAAACCGGAGACCTTCTGGTCACAGGGCCAGTTCCATGACAACCAGCCCACGACTTTAGAGATGATGCCCAAGTTCCAAGCCTCACTGAGACTTGACTTGTTTGTTGTTTCAGATCCGTTGTTGCCTTTGCAGTGGTGTGATTCACACTCACTTCATGATCAAAGCATGTCTAGTGAAGCATGATGTTAATATACTAGCTTGCTGTGTTCTGGTTGCCATTACTATCCTTTACATCTCAACTCAGACTCACACCTCACAGACCTGATGACCGCATGTCAACATGAGCAGGTGTGCTTTATCTAACAGCAAATCACAGCTGTTTAAACACACCGTCCAGTCACACGGATGCATCGTGATCAACATCCTTAACATCCTTATTTCCACTGGCAGCTCTATTATTTACAGAAGTGATGATATGATCTGCTAGACTGCACCACAAAGCAAGCACAGCGCAGGACAGAGGCCGCCTTTCATTGATTTCATTTCTGGTCAAAACACTCATTGAGTTTAAGTCATTCAGTGTACATTTGACAAAAGCCTCAGCAGCTCAGTCTAATCTCAGCTGTGTGAGGGTCCAGTGAGTCCCTCTTCACCTTCACTCCAGCTTCCACTCTTTTCAGGAGCCTCACTTTCAGCTCCGCAAAGAATCCGCAGACACGCCTCCAAAGCTCAGTCTGAGAAGCTGGTTGATGATGAGGGGAAAGTTCAGCTCCTCACTGCTGGGCTTTAGTTACATTTAGGGGTCAGACGCCTTCAAAGAGGGGGGCAGTTATTTATTACCACCCCCCCTAATTCTTCAGTGACGTGAAGCTGAAGTCAGAGATTCTCCAGATTCTCATTAGATTTTCCCCGTTCTACCTTAAATGGAGCAGCACTTACATTCTGGCACTTCAGGCGTCAGAACTGCTGGACTATTTAAGGTGGAACGGGAAAGTTAGCTAGCTAGCTACCGAGACGTTAGCATGCTATTAGAGATTTTTCTGCTCGTTATGAAGAAAAACGACCAAAATCCACTGAAACCCCATTAAACTGAGATCAGACAGGGATTACTGTGATTTTAACAGAGGAAATTCCCACATTTGTGGGTTTCTCTGGTCTCTTGTTCTCCGTCTCGCCGGTTTCTCTCTTTTTCTCATATCTCTCTGTTTGGAGTCTCTGAAAAACCTCCGTTTGGAGGATCATGTAGCCCCAACACTTCACCCCACCCCTCTATCTCAACCAGAATCAGGACCCCCACCCCTACACGAGAACGGGGAAACAGGGGGGTAGAGCTCAGTGGGAGGGGCGAGGGGTGAAACGGGACGGGGCCTAAGTGAAATATATGCTTTGTTGAAGGCTGAACGGCCGCTGTGCCCGGGCCACTGCAGCCTGTATTCTTTGGTTCATGACTCTTACATCGTGCAAACACACACACACACACACACACACACACACACACACGCTCAGACACTTGGACACACACACGTTTACCCTCTCTCGCTTTAATCAGCATTACTCATCGCTGCTGTATATCAACACACTCAAATTATGATCGGCTCTCGACTAAATCATAAGGTAGCGAACAGCGTGTGCTGTATGTGTGAATTTGTCAGTCAGAGCGAAGATGACTCACATCTGCTGGGATGACAGGGAGTGAAAGGTGGAGAAGGCTAGAACGGTGAACACGTGTGCATATGTGGCGCCGCGTCTGCGAGACACGCTGAGGGAGGGATACGGTACACACTGCGTGTTCTGTCGAGTAGAATTAGTGACGAGGCTGAGTGGACGATGGAGATGAAACATGGTGCAGGACTTGGTGGAGCTGGAGCTGTTTGGGCCGCTTCCCTTACACCGTCATCCTGAAAAAGGAATGGTGCTGTTTAGAATATGGAACCATTTCATGCTTAAATGGTTCTTTGCATGGTGAAACGGTTCTTCAGATTAATGGAGAATGTGTTGTATACAGTTCCATATAGACCTTTTTTGAAAATGGTTCTATACAGCACCAAAAGGGTTCTACTTGTTACAATGTCAAACTTGTAACAATAGAAAGACCCTTTTTGGAGCTGCATACAACCATGTATAACACTCCACCAATCTGAAGAACTATTCTACCGTGCAAAGAACCATTTAAGCATGCAAATAATACTTAAGAGTGCTCATGGTTCTAAGGAGAACCCCTGCCTTACTAAAAAACCCTTAAAGAACCATCTTTTTTAGTAAGTACTAAACAGATATATAGATATTCTGCTTTAAGCTTTGGCTCAGCTATAGCTGTTTTTCTCGCATCTCCAGCAGGAAACTTTTCCATAAATTATGGCGCCAGAATGTATCTTCTTCTTTCGGCTGCTCCCTTTAGGGGTCGCCACAGCGGATCATCTGCCTCCATCTTCCCCTATCCACTGCCTCCTCTACTTTCACACCAACCATCTCCATGTCCACCTTCACTACATCCATAAACCTTCTCTGAGGTCTACCTCTTCTCCTTCTACCCGGCAGCTCCATCTCCAACATTCTTTGACCAATATATCCACTATTCCTCCTCAACACATGTCCAAACCATCTCAACCTGGCCTCTCTGGCTTTATCTCCAAACTGCTCCACCTTCACCGTCCCTCTGATCTGCTCATCTCTAATCTTGTCCATCCTGGTCACTCCCAACGAAAATGTAACTGCTGCACCATTTAAGGTGGAACGAGAATCTGACTGCAGATTCGTGACTTTTTACTGTTTGGAAACCAGCTGGACTGATTATAAACACTGATCAGTCCATTCTTCTCCAAATTATCGATGTCCGTCTTAAATCTCTCTCTTTGCCGTTTCGTAGCTACCAGCTGGGCGAGACAGTTGTCTGTGTTGCTATGGTGACCAGCCGTCTGCGCTGATCTTCAGGGTTAAAGGGTGAATCAGCAGTTCTACATTAACTCCAGCGTTTAAGACCATTTACTGTTAAACTGTGTTGAAGGATCAGCAGAGCTTTATTTTACTGTAGAGGAGGATTATTTTATTATTACCTACTGATCTGATTCAGCTGTGGAGCCACGACAGGGCAATAAAAGAGCTGTTGGAGTCCCCTGGCTTAGACCATGCAAGCACCTTCACCTTCTTTTAAGGAACCAGATCTGAGTTGTTCTGGCTGTGTGTTTGGGGTTGTTGTCCTGTTGAAACACACATCTTCTCCTCAGATTCAGTTTCTTCTCTAATATCTCCCACTACATCACTCTATTCATGTTTTCTTTTGATGCCAAGTTCTGCTCCAGCACCGTCTAGAGAGAAGCAGCTCCATATCTTGAGGCTCCCACCTTCATGCTTCACCGTGAGTGATCCTGAGATCAAACACTTCTTCTTTCTTCAAACATGACAGGCTGAATTACTGCCAAAGAGCTCTATTTTAGTTGTGTCTGATCAGAAAACAGCAGCCACGTTTACGTGCTGCCTGATAATCCGTTAATAATCCGACTAATAGCTCAATCGGAATAAAGTACGTCCATGTACACACTTCGGTCGGAATAGTCTAGTCCAATTGAGGCTATTCGGAATACAGCTTCTATCTATCTATACTTCTATTCTATCTATACTGGTTGTCATGGCAACATCTACATTAAGCGGTTCACCACGCATGTGCGTCATTTTGGATCTGATTACTTGTAGTGCGCATGTAAACGAAGGTTTTGAATCAGATTGTCGAGTAGAGTGAGAATGAAGACCTCAGTCTTAATCTGTGATCGGAATGTGTTCAATCAGATCTTTGCGTGTAAATACAGACGTTGTTCCAGAGCAGTTCTGGTTTGTCTTAGTGCTGCTGTGTAGAAATTACAGACGTTCATCTCTGAGCTTCTCGTTTATCAGAGGAGCTCGGTGTGGGGTGTAGGAGTGGAGATGATTGCAGTGTTTATTGTTGTGTATCTGCTGTTCAGCTGCTTTCATGTCCTCCTGCAGCTCTTTTGGAGTGACCGCTGGATCCTCTCTTACCTTCCTGACCGTTAGTCGGACACACATCTTGATGTACGTGTTCATAAACTTCTTTAAGCTTACCACTTGCATATTACTGAGCTAACTTTGGTGATTCAGATGTTTAAAGTCTTTGTTATTGTAGCTTTTTTCCAGTCATGTGTTGTTTAGTGATGTTCTTACCGTGAAGTTTTGGAAGCTCCTTCACGGCTGTGTGTTGTGTGTAAATGACAGCATCTTTAATAATGAAACCAGGAGCAATTCATATTTCCATTTTTTTAATTGTTTTTCCGTTTTTCAGATTTTATACGTGTGTGTGTGTGTGTGTGTGTATATGTGCGTGTGTGTGTGTGTGTGTGTGTGTGTGTGCGTGCGTGCGTGTGTGTGTGTGCGTGTGTGTGTGTGTGTGTGTGTGTGTGTGTGTGTGTGTGTATATATATATAGTGTCTGATTCCATTTATTTTTTTTAAATATATCTTTGTTTTTGAGTAGATACCTCTTTGTTAATATTTCTAAGCAGAAAAGACAAATCCTTGTTTTTTCTCAGTTTTAAAGGCTTTACTTTGTCTTGTTTTGCTGTATCTGAACGGCTGTGCATGGTTTGTTATTGTTTGTTTTAACCCATTTTTACTGTTTGGCTTCACTTCCTCTATTACTAATATAATCAATAGTGGCAGCTCTGATTTTCAATCACCCTTTAAAAGAATCAATTTCCTAATGGAAAATATAAGCCCTGCATATTTCACTCAATATTAGTCATCACATTTATTTCTGTATTATTTAAGCTCAGGGCAGCTTTGGTTACACATCAGGTGCAAAGTACCTGACCAAATAAATTCCTAGTGAATGACGGAGAGCACAACGTCTGTCTGTCTGTCTGTCTGTCTGTCTGTCTGTCTGTCTTCATTACATTCACTTTACTGCTTTTGTAATCGTGTAGAAATGTCATTTTTTCTGTAATCAACGCTCGACAGTCTATTAGTGTTCATTTATCAGCATCATCAGATATGAACAGGAACAGCATTGGATATCGTTGCAGCCCTGCAAGCGTGTGCACGGGTGGTGGGTTGAGGTCCACACTGAAGCCACTGCAGTGCGATTCAGGTCCATTACACTGGTTTTCTTTGCCTCGACAGCAGAGTGTGGTCAGTGGAGAGAGGACACTGTGCATAATGGGTAAACTGGCCGGGACGGTGTGGTCAGCGCAGGCTCTGTGTGTAAGTGTGCTCGTCACGATACTGAGGCTGAGATGTCCACGACAAGCCGAGCATGACTCTCTCTGATTGGCTGGGCTGGGTTGTAGTGATGTCATGCAGCAGATGGTGGTATGGCACTTCCCTGAGCTGGTGGATGGCACCTTTGCTGGGCCTACGCCTACTCAACATATGTACACACACCCCCCTAAAACCTACCATGCAGCGCGTTGCTGCCTGGGAGACGTGATTAGGAGGATTGAAATGCAGCAAATTAGAAACCAACATCGACGTGTCTGTAGACCTACATATATCAAAAAATAAATCGCATTTATACACGAAATCAAGCAATTTAGCCAATATTTTAAAGATCTCTTGAGGAAAAATGCCAAACAATAAACATGGAACTAACTGAACAATAACAAACGGTGTGCAGCCTTTCAAAGATTCCAAAATACTGTACTGGAACAATATAAACACTGATTTATTTAATTTCTCACCTTTAAGGGAATTATTCAGTTTTCATGTGTTATTTCTGAAGAGATTTGAGATATGACAGTCTAGTTGCATAAGAACTCCTAACAACCACCTGGAAGACCTGGTAGACACCAAAACTGTCCCCATCAGATAAACAGCACTTAAAGCTTTTGAAAGGGGCCTATTTACTATAACTTGATTTTATATGAACAATTCATAATATATAGTAAACATGGCTATAAAGTGTAATTCAGTGTAATTAACTTTTATAAAGATTTATAACCATGTTTATAATGCCTTATGAATGCATTATAACAATATACCATTATGCACATGCATAGACAGGCTTTGTGCAAACAAGATGTCCTCGCATGCTTGTTGGTGCAGGTCACTTTGTTTCCTGCGGATGTGTTTTTGTTGTAGCCCCTTTTTGAGATTGGTCACATCAGACTGTCTGATGATGGGCAGAAATGGATTGCCAGACTATTGTGTGAGTGTTCGCAGTGCATAGGAGGCCTAACGCTATATAGTGTTTATGACTGGTGGGCGATTCTGTGTCGTTCACGCAATAGAACCTGAGAGGCAGTGGGCTACAGTGAAATAAGTTATTGGTGATAACTCCCTCCTCGAGTGCTCTGCTGCTTTAATACAGCAGTTAAATAAATACAGTAAGAAATGAATAAACCGCTCTGCAGGGACAGCAGAGGAGGGGAAAGTTCAGCTCCTCACTGCTGGGCTTTAGTTACATTTAGGGGTCAGACGCCTTCAAAGAGGGGGGCAGTTATTTATTATCACCCCCCCCTAATTCTTCAGTGATATGAAGCTGAAGTCGGAGATTCTCCAGATTCTTGTTCTAATTTCCCCGTTCCACCTTAAATGGAGCAGCAGGTACATTCTGAAGCTTCAGGCGTCAGAACTGCTGGACTATTTAAGGTGGAACGGGAAAGTTAGCTAGCTAGCTACCGAGACGTTAGCATGCTATTAGAGATTTTTCTGCTCGTTATGAAGAAAAACGACCAAAATCCACTGAAACCACATTAAACTGAGATCAGTGGAATCATACATTTTTAACTGGGTTGATTAGGGAAAGATTTCCAAATGTGGAAGTAATTATATGTTTAAATAGGTCATTCACAGTGGTGGTGATAGGAACCAGACGTCCCCCTCTAAAAGCTGCTCCCAGTGGTGGTGATGGGAACCAGACGTCCCCCTCTAAAAGCTCCTCACAGTGGTGGTGATGGGAACCAGACGTCCCCCTCTAAAAGCTGCTCACAGTGGTGGTGATAGGAACCAGACATCCCTCTAAAAGCTCCTACAGAAAGTTCCTACATGAGCTGGTTCTGAATTCACTGCCTGATGACTGAGACGCTGTTTTATGAGAGAAGATTTTGGCCATAAGCGTATTTTATAAATTTGTGTAGGGAGCTGTGAGGCGAATCCTCAAACTTTTTTTTTTGTGATTGTGTAGACACGGTGACCCCTGGTTCATATCACCGCCACTGTAAACAAAGAGTCTCCACAATCAAGCATTTCACACCAAACCACCTTCAACATTTGAGGCAGCATTTCCAGAAGTTTGAAGTTGGGTGGACTTCTCCTCTGACTGTATACAGAGGAAGCTGAACCTTTAAACGACTCGATCGTCTCTATAAAGCAAACCAATACAAACACAGTGAATTGCAGCACGTGCTCACGGTTCGGTCATCAGTTCGGTCATCAGTGACGTCGCCATACGATTTTAAACAATAAATAAATAATGCATTCAACAAATAAACAAAAACAACAGCTTATACTGCGGAACAGAGCTCGTCCACACGTTGTAGAGGTTCCATTCCTGGTCTGGTTTTTTCCTAGAACCATACACGTATTGTATGCAAAAGTTTAGGCACCCCATGCTTTGTTTATTCTCGAAGTAAATAAGTAAACATCCTCTACAGAGAACACACGTCTGTACATTTTAATGCATAATCACTGTTTATTTGCTTGATTTAACTTTGGGGGAAATAAAAAACCGCAGAACACGGCCTGTGCAAAAGTAATGGCACAGTCTATATTTTACACTTCAATTTTTCTGTTAAACTCAGCAAATAAACAGAAATCGTGCCCTGAAATTGGCAGAAAAGGGTCGTTTTTAAGTGCAGAGCTTGTGTTAACATATTGTCCCTGAAATTCGGACCAAAGTGACGGAGACTTTAGCGTATGACTGTGTGGAACCCAGGAGGCGGAACCGAGAGCGCAGGTCTGGTGTTGCGCTGCTGCGGCCGTCGTTGGCGGGAGTATGGAAGTGTGGTAATTACCTGATTGAAGAATAGACTTTCTTTAGTGAAGATAAATGCTGTGGTTAAAGAATAGAGACTAAGCTGGGGTGAGGAGGAGCAGAGCCATTAGTTATGAGGCTGAATAGAGCTGCCTGCGCTGCGTGTTTGAGGAGATGTATACTGATAGGTCCGTGTATTCAAATGCATAATTTACTCTCGCTCACTCTCGTCCTCCCTCAGTGCGTTCGTCTCAAAGTGCATGTATGCATCTGTGTAGCACTTGCCCTGTATTCTTATTGCTTTGTTAGACTTTTTAACACTAACTCATTGAGGTCGATGGGATCTATTGACACTAATGGCTCATTTTCAGTCGTTTTCATTTCATTTATTATTCCATGATGCTTATTTAACAGGGACAAATGCATGTGCATAGGAAATGAAGAAAAGTCTGACCGGTCAGGCGTATCGTTCTGACCACCTCCTCGTTTCTACGCTCACTGTCCACTTTATCAGCTCCACTGACCGTATAGCTGCACTCTGTAGTTCTACAGTTACAGACTGTAGTCCATCTGTTTCTCTGATACTCTGTTACCCTGTTCTTCAGTGGTCAGGACCCCCATGGACCCTCACAGAGCAGGTACTATTTGGGCGGTGGGTCATTCTCAGCACTGCAGTAACACTGACGTGGTGGTGGTGTGTTAGTGTGTGTTGTGCTGGTGCGAGTGGATCAGACACAGCAGTGCTGCTGGAGTTTTTAAACACTGTGTCCACTCACTGTCCACTCTATTAGACACTCCTACCTTGTGGGTCCACCTTGTAGATGTAAAGTCAGAGACGACAGCTCATCTGCTGCTGCACAGTTTGTGTTGGTCATCCTCTAGTCCTTCATCAGTGGTCACAGGACGCTGCCCACAGGACGCTGCCCACAGCACGCTGCCCACAGGATGCTGCCCACAGGACGCTGCCCACAGGACGCTGCCCACAGGACGCTGTTGACTGGATATTTCTGGTTGGTGGACTACTCTCAGTCCAGCAGCAACACTGGGGTGTTTAAAAAAACTCCAGCAGCACTGCTGTGTCTGATCCACTCGCACCAGCACAACACACACTAACACACCACCACCATGTCAGTGTCAGTGTTTTGGTTTTATGATAAATGTGCTGATAGCAAGTGAAATCATCTTACGTGTAGTCAGTATATGTAATATTTCCCATTAGAGACATTTTTCCTTGTGTTGAGTCATTTCGTCTAGTGTGTCTTTTTCCGCTGGCAGATCATTTTCCGTTTTAAGAAATAATAAAGATCATCTTATAAAATGATCTGCCAGTGGAATAAGACACACAGATAAAATGACTCAAAACAAGTAAAAATGTCCAGAAATAGGTAAAAAAATCTCCTAATATTCTAACGACAGTCTCCTAACGAGACGTATTAAATGTATTAACTACATTTGGGACGTTGTGACCTGCTCAGGTGTCAAGTTTGCGTTGAATGTCCTGGTTTATAGACTGAAATATGTTGACTCCTGTTTACCCTCCAGGAGCTCCTGAGCTCCTCCAGCAGGGCTCAGCCTGAGACACTGCGCTTTCTTCATCATTACTGCTGCGTGTTCCCGAGGAATGTAACGTAGACAGCCGTGAGAGAACAATAAAAGACGTATCAGATCAGCGAGACAGGGCTACAGTTCCACCGCGCGACATCACACAGCCAAACTGACAGCCGCCGTTATTATTATTAGTAGCTTTGGCAGCATTATAACAGAGAACGGAGCGCAGTCTGTAGACTCAGCAGAGTGGTCCGTGCCTCAGCCGTGTCTGAATTATTCACTCAGCCTGTTTCTGCAGAAGGCTGAGGGAACGTAGCTGCACAGCAGCCTATAGTGGCTGTGTGACGAACATATTGGACGAGTCTGTTGACTCATCAAAGAGTGTTTGTGAACATACGGGCCGGGATGTGGGACTAGACTCAGACCTGCAGAGCGCTGAGCAGTATGGGTGTGTGTATGTGGTAAACAGGTGAGGGGAGTAATCAATAACTCCTAACTCCATCGTTAAGATGTAAACGGAGCCATTCAGGGCGGTTTGGTTTGTAGAGGAACTGACCGAGTCAGAGCTGTTCCCAGTGGTGGTGATGGGAACCAGACGTCCCCCTCTAAAAGCTCCTCACAGTGGTGGTGATGGGAACCAGACGTCCCTCTAAAAGCTCCTACAGAAAGTTCCTACATGAACTGGCTCTGAATTCACTGCCTGATGACTGAGACGCTGTTTTATGAGAGTTTAGAGAACTTCAACTCCATTCATGGTGGAGGGAGACATGCAGGGCGCTGTGCGGCAAAATAGTCCCCAAAGAAAATCATTATTCCAGATTTTCCACTGTTTTCCATCATCAGCATTCCATATAAGCTCAGAAGAGTAGGTGTAGGTTCTCTGGTGGTTCTGGATGGTAAATAAAGTGTCTATATCTGTGTTGTAGTCATGGCGACGCCTGGTTCCCATCACCACCACTGTAAAGACGCCTGAACTGTTTTAGACTAAACCCTCTGAGTGTCCCTGATAACGACTCACTCTCTGAGTTATGGGGAAATATTGGAAAATCAGTGGAATTTCCCTCTAAATGAAAAAAGATTTTTTGTGAGGACAGTTTCACATTTTTTCATGCACCATCTAGTGAAACTCCCGAGTTTCTATCCAGTTAAGTCCAACCTGAGTGGGTTTAGGCGAGTCTGTCCGTAAACCTCACGTCTCTGTTATGTAAACTTTCCCTTCTTATCTTCAGTGGAAGTTAATGGAAAAGGATCAGAGCCATTCAGGAGTGTTTCTTTTTGTCCTTTCATCACAAAATTTAATCACAATGTTAAAGGCAGCTGGTGTGTTCAAAAGATGTAAAACAATCAAAACAAGCGTGGTGTTCCCATAGCGACGATGTGTACGTATACAGGCGTGTACGGCTGTGGAGGCTGCACGTATGCATGCTGGTGTGCATATGTGCCCACATGAAGAGCAGGTGTGGGGTTGTCTCTGCTCAGTGGAGTGAGAAATGCACACATATAGCCAGTGGAGAATGAGAGAGACACAGAGGGAGAGACAGAGGGGGAGACAGAGAGGGAGGGAGAGAGGGAGAGACAGGGAGGGAGAGACAGAGAGGGAGAGACAGAGAGGGAGAGACAGAGAGGGAGACAGAGAGGGAGAGACAGAGAGGGAGAGACAGAGGGAGAGACAGAGAGAGAGACACAGAGAGAGAGACAGAGAGGGAGAAACAGAGAGGGAGAGACAGAGAGGGAGACAGAGAGGGAGAGACAGAGAGGGAGACAGAGAGGGAGACAGAGAGGGAGAGACAGAGGGGGAGACAGAGAGGGAGGGAGAGAGGGAGAGACAGGGAGGGAGAGACAGAGAGGGAGAGACAGAGAGGGAGAGACAGAGGGAGAGACAGAGAGGGAGAGACAGAGAGGGAGACACAGAGGGAGAGACACAGAGGGAGACAGAGAGGGAGACAGAGAGGGAGACAGAGAGGGAGACAGAGAGGGAGAGACAGAGGGGGAGACAGAGAGGGAGGGAGAGAGGGAGAGACAGGGAGGGAGAGACAGGGAGGGAGAGACAGGGAGGGAGAGACAGAGGGAGAGACAGAGAGGGAGAGACAGAGAGGGAGACACAGAGGGAGAGACACAGAGGGAGACAGAGAGGGAGACAGAGAGGGAGACAGAGAGGGAGACATAGAGGGAGAGAGAGAGAGAGAGAGACAGAGGGAGAGACAGAGAGGGAGAGACAGAGAGACAGAGGGAGAGACAGAGGGAGAGACAGAGAGAGAGACACTTTTAAGGCAAGCCCTGTTTCTGTGCTGTATGTTAATTTAACCCTTAGACGTCTGGATTGTTCACTGCTGTTTTGCGATGCGTTCAGCTTCCACAGACACGCCGGCTGATCGCCTGCCGGCTCTAATAGAGCAGGTTAAGGTTTCCCGACTGGAGATCAGGTAAAATTCCTAAATGATAAGATTTGCTTCTGTAAGCTGTGAACTTGTGAAACTTATCTTGACCTGCCAGATCGTAACTTAAGATCTTGTAAAAGGAAGAAAAAATAAATAAAATGAAAATAAAATGATCTTAAAACTAGACTACATATCTAATATTTCCCATTTTGTGCTTATTATAAGATTATTTTCCTTATTTGTAGACACTATTTGATTATTGTGGGTAATTTAATGAAGTTAGATGATCTCACTGTCCTGGCAGATCATCTGCTGATATAGAGAAGATTTGACTTAGTATGATGACTGAAAGCAGTAAACCTGTCTCGAGTCTAGTTCCAACAGTCTCAGCAGGGCAAGTACCAGACGAACTGACGGTGTGTAGGATTCCATCACGTGACAGCGCAGTCCAGTTCAACTGAGGGGGCTCTGTTTCCGGGCCACTGTGAAAAGGGTCTGAGAGAGTGAAGGGTGGTCTGTGACTGGTCCTCAGTCCTGCTCGATGCCTTTAGAACACGCTGTGTGACTGTTTTGCCAGCGTTGCGCTTCAGTCAGTGTCAGTTCAGCCTTTTCCAAGGAAAGTGCTGAATATTTAGCTCCTCTTCAGCCTCAGATCTGCTGATTCATTATCATTCTCTGAAGCGCTGTGCCTGCTTGGCCTTTCCTTCTGAACCGACTTGTTTGGCTGCGAGTACGGATGACAAATCACCGGTGGCAAGTCGTCGGAACTGACCGCAGGCACTCTTAAACATCTTGCGGCCTAGTGATCAGCTCTGCATGCATGGCTGAGAGTCAGAGGGCAGTTGCCGGGAACAGGAAGGTGGGAGTGGTGGCTGTGTGAGGGCGCTTTGAATGGCAGTGTCTATATTTCAGTCATGTAGAATCAGGTCAGGGGGGTGGATCAAAGCGCTCCGGTGGGATTGGCTGTGGTCAGTCCCGATTGAGTTACCGTGGTGATTTTGAGTCGGGCTCCATGGCGACACTGTATCCCTGTCAGGATGTCACTCTCACATCTGTGTGTGTGTGTGTGTGTGTGTGTGTGTGTGTGTGTGTTAACATGAAAGTTGGATTTACTTGACAAACGTGCATTATTTCCTTTGGATTTAAACATTTTCCATCAGATGGAGGATTGACAGGAGTGATTACAATGAGTATTATGTTGATACAGTATGTTTTATTCATGATTTCATTCATGATGTATTATGAATCTGTGCACTGATACGTGAACGCGCTCCAGATATAAAACATTTTCAGTCTGGGAAAGGAGCAGGGACGCACGGCTGGTTTGAGATTTGGTTTGATTTTTGATTCTGAGATCCAGGTTGATATTTTATGTGTTAAAGTCGTCGTAATTTAACACATTTATTTACTACATTTAGTCGTGTTTGGCTCAGACATTCTCTAAGACAGTGTTTTCAGTGTCTGCTGTACCATCTAATCAAATAATGACGTCATCTAGAACAGATCCGGATCTTGAATCCAGTGTCCAGTCCTGGGTTTTGCAATTACTGTTGTTTTCCCCCTTAACATCCCAGGTTTATTTCATACTAAGGCTTATTAATCAGTAGCTATGCGGACTTCATTACGAACTACTGCAGCTGTTCTTAGTTTACAGAAGTGTGTAATAAAACTTTGGACCCCTGACTCGTTAAGGGGTTAATTAAAGGCTTGATGTAGCTGATTGACCCTCTAGTGTCTCACCAGTCAGGGCCATATTACAGAAACATCTCAACTCTGAAATCTGATGTGTTTGGTCTCCATGACGACTTCAGTCCGGACTGAGTTTAGTTCAGTAGCTATTCCAGAATACCAGCTCCACCTTCATCATCTCAGCATTAACTCCAGATCAGAAAACAGCGTCACACAAACATCCTAACCGGACTAAACCTCCTAAATCCTGTCCTAACTTCAGGATGAACACCAGCAGGGTCCTGACTCCTGTTTAAGGCCCGTTTCTCTGGTTCTGAGGCGGCTGAGTCAGGCAGCGTAGTTCACTACCAGCATAATGAGCTCCATTTATTCCTACTGTAAAACGCGGCTTTCACTGGGAGATGTTTTTCTCTTCTAACTCTGCGTTTTAAACATCTCAGACGCTGCCGACTCGAACTCCACCGCCCCTCTGACCACCTTCCTGAGTTAATGTAGATGATGGAGTATTACAGTGATGGAGGTGAATAATGAGGAGGCGGAGCTGAACGAGTGTCTGTTTATTAGGAGGAGGAACGTCAGCGTGCTCGGCTGAAGCATTTGGGAAATGGAGACTGAAACTGGGGAGCGGCGACACTCTGATAAACTGATAGACAGCAGGGGGCGACTGATAGACAGCAGGGGCGACTTAGACAGCAGGGGGCGCTCTCACAGAATGCAGTACTTACAGTTTATCACACTTCAGTTCAGTTTTGACATTTTTTACATCAGTAACAGCAGCTGTCTGTCTATCTGTCTGTCTGTCTGTCTGTCTGTCTGTGTTACTTGATTATTTACATTATGTGTTTATGTTTTCAGTGCATGTATGATCGGTTGCTAGGAAACAGACATAACAGGTGATTGTTGACTTCGCTTGAGTAGGTTAAGGTTTCCTAACTGGAGATAAGATGCTGTAAGAACAGATTCCTAAATCACGGACAAGTTTGAACGGATTACGGCTGAGTCTGAATTTTGAATATTCGATTGGACGAAAGTGGAAAAGAACGAATAGTAAATTATCTTATCGTTAATTCCATTGTCATGGTAACCGCCTGGTGTCTGAACTTTCATCATGAACTCAACATTTCTGAAAGATGAAATATGATGCGGCTCCACTCTTGAAAAAGTTGGTTCTTCAAGGGTTCTTTAGTACAGAAAATGGTTTTATATAGAACCACGAATACTTAAAGAATCATTTTCGTGATAAAAATTCTTTGCATTGTAAAAGCGTTCTTCAGACTGGTAGAGAATGTGCTGTAGATGGTTCTATTCAGAAGCTTTTTTTAAAAAACGGTTCTACATGGCACTAAAAAGGTTGTTCTGTTGTTACAATGTCAAGCTTGTAACAATTGAAGAACCTTTTTCAATATAGAACCATCTACAGCACAGTTATGCACATTTTCACTCAATCTCAAGAACCATTTCATGATGCAAAGATCCTCCTAATCAGGCAAAAGGTTCTTTGCGTGTTCATGGTTCTATGTAGTGCCATTTTCTTTTCTAAAGAACCTTTGAAGAATCATCTTTTTTAAGAATGTATGGTAATGACATGAACTGAGGTCAAAATAAAAGATTAGCACTCTTTACATTCCTTTACCTAAAATACCAAATACCCCAACACTAATCAGTCCAAATCCAAATTGGACACTTGGTTCTAGAATGATGGTAGAATGGTGATAAAGTGGCGCGTCCAGGAACAAAAGCACTTTATACCTGTTGACAGGACTGGAGACGCCACTATCTAGCACAGACGCCAGCACCCAAATAAGGCACTACAGGCATCTGTAAGAGTACAAATGCATGAGTCATTGGTGAGTCGGGCCACTGCGACTGGCTGCTTCATAGCGGAAAGAACAATATTTCATTCTTACATCCGTCCAGTCTAGAACATTACCACACAGCTTCTAGAGGGTAGTTTGAAACTCTGCAGTTGTCGTAGGGCTGGACTGTAAAACGCAAGGAGCCAAATCCAAGGCTCAAATTGACCTAGTCCAGATTTGAGTTACCAGTGGCTGCATGTGGCTGTTTACAGTTCATGTTTGGGTGAAACTCAATCGCTAACAATAAAAGTCCTAAAATAAAACTTGTCTGGGCCACATGTTTGGGTTTGTTCTGGGCCTGTACGTGGCTGGGTCCTCGGTCCAGATCTGGCCACAGTGTAAAGTTAGTAGAACTAATGGATGTGGCTCAAATCTGAGGTAGTGAGGTAAACTTCCAAAATACTACATTGTGTAATATATATATTATATTGCTGTTGTCGGAAGAAAAACTCGTATCTCCACGATTGTTGATTTTCAGTTTTTGACAGAATTTGAAAAAACCTGTTGCTCTTTACATTGTGTGTAAATTTTATGAAGAATGGACCAAAAAAATGACCCAAATTGACTTTTAAAAAAGTCTGGTTCCATTGACTTACAGTAAAAGTAAAGTAGGTTTTGCTGTGAAGTTACAATTTTGGCATTACAGGGTTGTTTTCCTATGTATGTATATATGAGGTCATTTACACTGGAAAGCGTTTGCTAGAATCAGTTTAAAATAAGTTTAAGTGATATTTTTTAATCCCAACTCCGCATTTAACCCATCCGTGAAGTGGAACACCACATACACACTAGTGAACACACACACTAGGGGGCAGTGAGCACACTTGCCCGGAGCGGTGGGCAGCCCTATCCACGGCGCCCGGGGAGCAGTTGGGGGTTAGGTGTCTTGCTCAAGGACACCTCAGTCATGTGCTGTCGTCCCTGGGGATCGTCCCGGCAACCTTCCGGTCACAGGGCCAGATCCCTGACCTCCAGCCCACGACTGCCCCCAACTATATATTTATATATATTCAGGGTTATTTTTAAATAATTAACTAGGTTTTTTAAATCTTTATTTGTATATATGTATATAAAGTCTCCCAGTAGTGTTGTGTTCATGAGAATAACCCATCTTTACATCTTTAGTCTAGATTTCTCAATCTATACGTCTTGGGAGAACCTTGAGAAATTCTGGGCTTAATGTCGACTTACTGGGGTGAAATTTCTAAACCAATCCAAAGGCTTGAGAAGGAGAAGTTCAAACTAGGGGGCGCTGGTGCGCTCCTCAACATTGCCCAACTGAAACAAGCCTGTTGTTAGCACATGGGTGTAATGTAAGTAACTCCAGTTAAGCATTTAGATGTGAATCTCATGCATTCCAAAAACAGATAAACCAGATTATAGTTTAGTTTAGGAGACGGCACTGCGCTCACGATGAAACTCGGCTTGCCAGTGCCTGAGGCTGTTTGCAGTTCACATGCAGACTGAAATAAATTGAAAACAATAAAATTGGTTCTCCCCAATTTTGGGCCAATCCTAGGGTTTGTTCTTGGTCCTTGGTCCCCAAATCTGGCCAGATCTGTTATGATGGGGTCCACGGTTGTTATGGGAGAGTCTGTGAAGCGTCTGTTCCATCGATCTTCATTCATCAGACTCTTTATATGGAAATCGCAGCTGAAGTGCTCGTGGATCAACATTTGAAAAAGTGTCATGTTTGATGACTCAGGTGTTGTTTGTGTTGATTTGTGCATGTTTAAGGGACTGGTTATTGATTGGGATTGGCTGATTTGGATAAGGACCTTTAATGAGGAGAGAGAGAGAGAGAGAGTGAAGCCAAATGGATGGAGCATCTCCAACTCTACACTCCACTGTACTCAGCAAGAAGTGAGACCTTAACAGGAGAAATCGTCTTAAACGTAGTCTAAATGTCTAATATTTGCTGTTTGGAGGTGGTTGTGAGAATATTATAAGACCATTAAACATTTCTAGGTGTTTTTACTAGTTTAAAGTAACTTTATCGAGTAAAATGATCTCACTGCAGTAATTCAGCTGTTTTCAAGCACAAATGCATAATTATCTGCCAATATAGTGGCATAATTTTACTGAATGACTTAAAAGGAGTAAAAACATCTAATGTCATGATGAGCTCACAGCAATGTCAACATGAATAATCTTAGATATCCATTAGATTCAAGATCGTTTCACTTGCCAAGATACGTTTTTTTGCAGCGTACAAACCATAAACATTGATTATGGCAGTACTGCAGTGTCCAATATCACAGAAGGCTAAACCTCTAGCCAGTCACAGAATTGATCGCCGGTGAGAAATAATACCTTTATTTATAGGCTCTTTTCATGCCAGTGGCAGCTCAAAGTGTTTTACAGATGGGATAGATGTCACTGTCGTTGGGTGAAAACCTCGTATCTCCAAAATAGTAACTTTACAGGAGAAGGAAAAAACCTACTATATTTTTAATGTAAGTCAATGGAACCAGACGTCATTCCAAGTCATTTTGGGCCGTTTCTGTTGGTCCATTCATCATGAAATTTCCGCAAAATGTAAAGAACAACATGCGTTTTCAAATCATGTCAAAAACGAAAAACGACAAAAATGGAGGTCCGAGGTTTTCTTCCGACAGCAGCGACATGCTGCGTGTCATTTGCTATGTAAGATGTTTATATGCATTTTATTTTTTAAATATTTCACACAGAAGCGGTGAAAAAAATCTACACCTGCAGCAGGAAGGACCTGCAGTCTCATTCAGCCCTTTAAATAATAAGCTCACATTACACAGGACGGCCTCTGACCCCTGAGTCAGCCGCCGGCGCTACAGTGAATAAGTAAGTGCTGCTTATATGCCAGCGAGTTCTCATCTACTCACATGGCGCGCTGTGATTGAGGCAGGTGGCAGTTGGCAGAGATGGACGAATGACCCTAATATTTTCGCCTAGGTGTTCTAGTGCCAGGGCAGCGAGCCGAGCAGCTCAGCGCTACACTGGACTTTGATGTTACCTGTGGTCTAAATACAGGTGTTTCAGGCTTGAGAACGTAGTTTTACAGCAACTCCATCTTTAAAGCTTCAGCCTTTCATCATTTATTATTGTAGCATTAGCCGGTTAGCCGGACAGCTTCATGTTGTGCTCTGGTGAGGGCAGAATGTGTCCCGTTATAAAAAGAATATAACGTGTAAGGCAGTGAATGAGAGTCACCAGAGCCGGTTAATGAGGAGCCTGGCCGCTTCCTATTTCCCCCATTAAATAAAAAACAGCCCAGCTGAACAGCAGAGGGCGCCAGCGAGCGAGTCCTTTGTGAATGGTAGTGACTGGCTCAACGGCTATAGAAAGTAAAAGGATGTGTTTCAGTAAAACAGCAGAGAAATCTCACCTGCGCGTTTCCTTTATTCTACAGTAAACGGGTTTCGGGCAGCAGGAGGCGGGGCTTTACTGCTAGAGCGGGATGATTGATGGGCGAGCGGAGCAGCTCATTGGCTGGTCGTCATGAACGCACATGAGCGCCGTTTTAAACTCCTATAACTCGAGTTTAAAAGCTCTTAAATAAAACAGCGGTGTTAAAATGTTTTATGCTGATCAGGAAATGAAGGAATTCTTTACATTAAAAACGTTTCAGCGTTTATAAACTATGATTTTACTCAGATGCTCCATATCAACCCACTCATTCTGGACCTGTTCAGGAGCGCCCTCTAGCGTTTGAAACCCAGAAGACATTACAGAGTGTGATTCTCCTCCCTGCAGGTTCTCTGGAGTCACTCAGCAGCGGCCAGTGATGTTCGACTGACCGGCCTTTACCTGGTTGATTCTTTGTGCTCAGGCTGGACAGTCAGTCATCGTGAAGCCGCCAGGGCCGTCGCGATCATGACATTTTAGCTGTCGATGAATTGCCAAATACAAAACTGAGATTAATGATTAAATATTTTTCTTGTTCATTGTTTGGAAAAATGAAAACACAGACGTCATGTGGACAAATGGCCGATTAGCCACTGACTAAGGCTGCTTGTGTTGTGTAGTCAGTCCTGTGAGCTGCAGTCACAGCGCAGAGAAATGCTGTCGTCTCACGTGAAATGATCTTAAATCTAGTCGATAAGTCTCATATTGCCCATTTCGAGACGGTTGTGCACTTATTATTAGCTTATTTTCCTGATTTCTAGAGACTAATTATTTGACTTAATTTAATCAGGAGGAATTATCTCGCTGTGCTGGCAGATCATTTTGCTGGTTTCAGGCACATTTCTTACAACAAGCACAATTATCTGCTGATATAATGAGATCATTTTACTTAATACAATGACTGGAAGAGTAAATCTTAAATTAATCTTAGAACAGTCTCACCAGTTAAGAGTGTTCGATTAGCCACAGAGCAAATAAAGAGTTACTCAGTGCTGCCCCCTGTGTTCATAAGAAAAATCATTCTATATAGAACCATAAACACTCAAGAACACAATTAAATTTTTCTTAGCATCATGAAATGGTTCTTTAGATTGATGGAGAACGTGCTGTAGATGTTTCTGTATAGAACCTTTTTCAAAGGGGTTCTATAGCACACAAAAGAACTTCTGTTGTCACAATGTAAACTTGGCACAACTGAAGAACCCTTTTCAAAAAGGTTCTCTATAAAACCATTTACAGCATATTCTCCATCAATCTGAAGAATCCTTTACTGTTAATCACGCGAAAGGTTCTTTCTGTGCTCATGGCTCTGTATAGAACAGTTTTCTTTACTAAAGAACCCTAGAAGAACCGTCTTTTTTAGTGCATGAGTGGTAAAAGCATTTAGTATTTAGTGGTAAGAGTATTTAGTATTTAGTGGTAAGAGTATTTAGTATTTAATGGTAAGAGTATTTAGTATTATTTAGTATTTAGTGGTAAGAGTATTTAGTATTATTTAGTATTTAGTGGTAAGAATATTTAGTATTTAATGGTAAGAGTATTTAGTATTATTTAGTATTTGGTGGTAAGAATATTTAGTATTTAATGGTAAGAGTATTTAGTATTATTTAGTATTTAGTGGTAAGAATATTTAGTATTTAATGGTAAGAGTATTTAGTATTATTTAGTATTTAGTGGTAAGAATATTTAGTATTTAATGGTAAGAGTATTTAGTATTATTTAGTATTTGGTGGTAAGAGTATTTAGTATTATTTAGTATTTAGTGGTAAGAGTAACAGTTTTCATCATCCCACAAAATGTAAATAACTCAAGCAAATGAATGTGTTTGCATTGATTTTGTGCTCTATATTAATTTTGTGATTTAATGCTGCTGTGGAAAAAATTATTCACTGGGTTTTAGCATTTTTAAACGAATAATAAATAATAGCGATATTTTATTTATTTATTTATTTATTTTCTCCTCTGTCGTAGTCCGAGTCTCAGTCTTGATTCAGAATCTCCCCATTAAGATTTAAGTAAATGAGCAACCTTATCTGGAGCCCCTGGCAGCTTTAATTCAATTAAATCCTGATCAGCTTTGTGGAGTTGAACCTTTAGGAGAGGAGAGGGGAGGAATCCTCCATGTCAGTCCTGCACGCTGCTCCCGCTAATCCAGCCTGTGTGTTATTTAATGTGCTGAGGCGTTTATGAGAGAGAATGGCAGGAGGTTAGAGAGAGCGAGACAGAGCGAGACAGAGCGACTGAGCTTGTGGCAGGGCTGCATTTTGCTACAGTAATCTCATCTGCTGTTCTCTGCTTAGAGACAGGATTGAGTGGCAGCGCTCAGCTAAAGCTTCTTCTTCACTGTCTCCTATTCAGTACAGTCCACTTCAGAGGCCTGCTGGCGCGCCTGGGCAGTGATGCATTGGCAGAGAATTCTGCTCTGTGCGTTACAAGAACTAGAAAAGGGCTGTTCATATGTACTAATACAGAATTAACAGAGTTCTTGTGTACATTACAGTGTCAAATAATACGTTATTTATGGTTTTTTTATAGATGTACACCGGTCAGGCATAACGTTCTGACCACCTCCTTGTTTCTACACTCACTGTCCACTTTATCAGCTCCACTGACCGTATAGCTGCTCTCTGTAGTCCTACAGTTACAGACTGTAGTCCATCTGTTTCTCTGATACTCTGTTACCCTGTTCTTCAGTGGTCAGGACCCCCATGGACCCTCACAGAGCAGGTACTGTTTGGGTGATGGGTCATTCTCAGCACTGCAGTAACACTGACGTGGTGGTGGTGTGTTAGTGTGTGTTGTGCTGGTCTGAGTGGATCAGACACAGCAGTGCTGCTGGAGTTTTTAAACACTGTGTCCACTCACTGTCCACTCTATTAGACACTCCTACCTTGTGGGTCCACCTTGTAGATGTAAAGTCTCCTCTAGTCCTTCATTAGTGGTCACAGGACGCTGCCCACAGGACGCTGCCCACAGGACGCTGCCCACAGGACGCTGCCCACAGGACGCTGTTGGCTGGATATCTTTGGTTGGTGGACGATTCTCAGTCCAGCAGCGACACTGAGGTGTTTCAAACTCCAGCTGATTGCTGTTTTATTCCATTTTTTTCTGACTCGTCAGGCTTAAAAGTGAATCTAATGAAGGGGAAGAACCCTAAACAAGTCCAACTGTTACTGAACAACAGTACATCGCAGTGTTGTCTCAGAAGAAGACGCGGAGGACAGTGAGCGCAGGCAGATGCTCTTTCAGCAAGAAATGCCCAGCCCAGCATTAACCCCAACGTGAATCCCGGGACGAGGGCAACACAGAAGGGTAGACACTTCCAAAACACCCTCCTCGGCCACGATTGCACTACAAACTACCAACTAGACCACCCAGCGACAACGGTCACTACAAAGCCACCTTTTTACCTGGGTATACCGCACACTCCAAGACCACTTTACATGGCCACACCCCCCAAAGCTCCACACAGCCGCACAGCACCTGGCAGTATTGCTAAAATGATCTTTGTTGACCAGCCGTACAAACAAATCCATACCGAGGAAACAGTGGTGTGATGACCTGGATATGTGCTACTACCTTCCGCTCGTGGGCTGTTTAAGTGCCGGTTCTTTTCATTACTCAAAACCAGTTTACAAATATTCCACTGCATATTACAGCCACTGGCAGTTATTTGCCGTATTTCAGTCACCGAGTCATATTTGGCTCGGTCGCTGGCATATTTGACTCGGTCGCTGGCATATTTGACTCGGTCACTGGCATATTTGACTCGGTCACTGGCATATTTGACTCGGTCGCTGGCATATTTGACTCGGTCACTGGCATATTTGACTCGGTCGCTGGCATATTTGACTCGGTCACTGGCATATTTGACTCGGTCGCTGGCATATTTGACTCGGTCACTGGCATATTTGACTCGGTCGCTGGCATATTTGACTCGGTCACTGGCATATTTGACTCGGTCGCTGGCATATTTGACTCGGTCGCTGGCATATTTGACTCGGTCGCTGGCATATTTGGCTCGGTCGCTGGCATATTTGGCTCGGTCGCTGGCATATTTGACTCGGTCGCTGGCATATTTGGCTCGGTCACTGGCATATTTGGCTCGGTCACTGGCATATTTGGCTCGGTCACTGGCATATTTGACTCGGTAACTGGCATATTTGACTCGGTCACTGGCATATTTGACTCGGTCACTGGCATATTTGACTCGGTCGCTGGCATATTTGGCTCGG
>NC_051211.1:56833703-56866203 GCF_015220715.1 Pygocentrus nattereri
GTCACTAGCAGAGAGACTTTCTCTAGACAGACTGAGCTCTTCTGGTAAGTCGCTCTGGATCAGAGCGTCTGCTAAACGCTGGAAATGGAAATCAATTGATCTCAGAATGGGAAATATTAGACACATCGACTAGATGTAAGATCTTCATTTGACAGGACCGTTTTTTGAAGTGCATTTGCATTTTTGTTTGTAAAGAGGAGACACTTCATAACCTAGATATGAGCTACAGACCCAGTGCATGAAATAAATAAACCCAGAAAGCAGTGATTTATAAATCCACTTTAACCCGCAACCTGAAAGAATCTGCAGTCAAGCTCACAACAGTCTCACCAGGAGAAACGACGTTTATCCACTAGATTTCCGGTCATTTAACTGGAGATGATCTATTAAAAATATTAGCTGCTCATCTTAGTAATTAGAGGAATAATGGAATATGGTGTAGGATTCGGAACAGAAGAGTAAATCCGGAGCTCTGCTGTCCTTCCTCGGAGCGCCTCAGCACCGCACTGCTTCGTTTCCGCCCTGTCAGCGGCGTCCGCAGTGCTGATCTACAGCCGTGTTTATCTAAGCAGGCCTGCGTTAGTGTGGCCTTGTAATTCTTCATGTGGGATTCTGAGCTCGTGCTCTTTCGTCATGAAGTGCTGAATGCTGGAGACCCATAACTCACGCTTTTCCACGGAGCGCATCTAGAACTCAACCCTGGTCCAGAGACCTCAGTTCAGCGCCGCCGCTGTCGTTTACGTTGGGAGTTCAGTGATTGACCCAGTATTTTAAACTAAACAAACCATCTGTGGCCTTTAAAAGACAAAAATACCAGTTCAGTTTTCTCACTGAAGAGTATGAAGAGTAACTTCATATTATGAAAGTGTTTTATTCCTTTAGCGGATCATTTGACTTTTTATGGAAATTTCTTCTGGAAATAGGTTAAAAAATCTTACAGCAGCCTCGTTATTAGAGACATTAGACATGTTAACTACATTAAACATGTTCTCCAGGGTTCTTTAGTAAAGAAAATGATTCTATATAGAACCATGAACACTGTAAGAACCCTTCGCATGATTAAGGGGTTCTTCATCCCTTAGTTCATCACGCTGACGCAGAATGTGCTGTGGATGGTTCTATATAGAACCATTTTGACAAGGGTTCTATACAGCACCAAAAGAGTTCTTCTATTACAACAAGCTTGCCATTGTAACAACAGAAGAACCCTTTCTGATGCTGTATAGAACCATATGCAACAATCTGAGGAATGCTTTTGTGATGCAAAGAGCGTTTAAAAGGGTTTTGAGTGTTCATGGTTCTATATAGAGCCATTTTCTTCACTAAAGAACCCCTGAAGAACTTTTTAGTAAGGTAGTATAAGAGTGGAAGATTTTAATGTTTTGCAGCGCAGGCTGAAGTTCCACATGTTCTTCCCAGCGGAACCCGCTGGTTACTGTAGTGTGGCTTTAAATGAGACGCCACTGCTCCCTTAAAATCAACAGCCACCCAGACAGTCGTATCATGGTTCTTAGTTCTAAGTGGCAATGAGAAAAAACGTGTGTGTTTTTAATTAAGGCTCGTTTTGTGACGGATGCCAAAGCCTGATTTTGCCTTATTGCAGTCTCGGTCGTCCTGGAGGAAAACAAACACGCTGAGAATCCTCAGTACTGAGCTCAGCCGTGATGGATGATGTACACAAACCCTGTACCTGAGTTAAAGTAGAGACACCAGGTAAAATATTCCTCCAGTAAAAGTAGAAGTTCCTCCCTTTAGACCTCCACTTGAGTAAAAGTACTAAAGTATTTCCCTTCAAATGTACTTAAGTATAAAGTAAAAGTACTAAAAGAGGAATTCTGGCTCTGATGTCCTGTTATCATTTTTATAACCAGACTGGCTTCATGAACTCATTTCAGGTGAAAGTCCTCCAGCGTCTCTCTTGGTAAACCAGTCTTTTAATAGAACGTCATTAATTAGTGACGCTGACGTCTATTAAAATGATCAGAAGCACAAAACACTGAAGGTAAACAGTTTCCATCAGGGAGAACCGAGTGGCTCTGAAATCACTTTTTACACACAAGCAAAGTTTCAGTTTCAGATTTATTTACAACTTAGTTCCAAGTTTAAGTTGAATAAAAACTGGCTTTAAACTCAGGATCACAGATGAGCTCCTTTACTATGTTGATCTGTAGGCGTCTGTTCATAAACATAAACCAGCCCAAACTCATTTACTATAAAATGAAACGGTGTTTGTAGAAATTCAGAAAAAAGCCGCGTCAGTCTCGACTGCATATGTGGACATATTTCTATATTGAGCTCTATTTACACAAAGTTAGGTTAGTTCATCATTTATGTTGAACAGACTCTCCCAAAGTTTTACGCTGCTGCGCTGACGTTGAACCGCGTGCTGCACTGGGTCGGTATGACCAACAGGTCAAAACCAGCTCTAAACAAAGTGACCGCTGGGCCCTGATTGGTGCTCTGGCTTTGCACTTCTTTCGTTTTGACATGTTACGTTTTTATACACACGGAAACCAAAAGGAACGACAGATTTCTCAAAATGTAGGAGGAAAAAGTCGGATATTAGACTCTGAAATGTAGTGGAGTGAAAGGAAAAAGTCGCCCAGAACGGAGAAACTTCAGTACAGAGACACCAAAAATACTAAAGTACAGAAACTAATTACATTTACTCAGTTACTCAGTTACTCAGGTACTCAGTTACTCAGTTACTCAGTTACTCAGATACTTGATAATACATTATAATTTGAGTGAACACAGGAGGTGGAGCTCTCAGAGGAGTTACTCTGAAAGCCCGTGACTTTTTAAAGTGGGAGTATCTTTATTTTTGAGGCCTGAGCTGACGATGCAGGTCTGACACAGCAGAGAGCTCATAACCTTTGGTGGCGATGAGGAGCTACAGCAGAAATGAGAAGATAAGTCCAGAATAAGAAGCAGACCAACAGTGACCTTTAGAGCTCCGTTCCAAAGGAGGCGTTCAGTCTTCACAGCACTTGTGATAAAGCTGCACACGTAGTTATTAATAACAACGATTAGTTCAGAAATGTGCAGTTCACGCGAGTGGGTGGAGCTGGATGATCCAGGCTTGTTTGAGTAATCAGGCATCTTCATCTTTATTGTAATTGTAAGTCGTCATTTGATCCAACGAAATTCATCCTGACATCAAGCTTTTTACCTTTAATGGTCCATCACTTTAACCTAAACCAGTGTTTTCATGGGGCAGTCGTGGGCTGGAGGTCAGGGAATCCGGCCCTGTGACCGTAAGGCTGCCGGTTTGATCCCCTGAGCCGACAGTGCGCGTCTGAGGTGTCCTTGAGCAAGACACCTAACCCCCAACTGCTCCCCGGGCGCCGTGGATAGGGCTGCCCACCACTCTGGGCAAGTGTGCTCACTGCCCCCTAGTGTGTGTGTGTTCACTAGTGTATATGTGCAGGGGTGAAATTTCCCCGCTGTGGGACTAATAAGGGTCAGTTAATCTAATCTCATTACTTTTATTCAGATTAATTCAAACTGAATGAATGATATGAATAAACGATTCTTTCATTTAAAACTAAGTTGAAACTATTTTGATTGCTTGTTACCACAAGCTTGAACAGGTGAACCACCATAGATGGAATCTTGGCATTTAATATTTCTCATGTTGAGACTCTTGAAGGCTTATTATTAGATTATTTAACTTATTTGTAGACATATTAATATTCAGATAGTATCTGCTAATATGGTGATATTTTACTTGACAATTCTTTAAAACAAGGAAAAAACTTAATCATATACTGCAAATATATCTTAGCGAGTGAAAATGTTAAAAATAGTGAATATCTAATATTTTGTCGTAAGAACTTTATAACAGTATTTGACTTTTTTCTAGACATTTGAACTTATTTTAATTAAGGTTCTAGTGAGTGTCGTGTTCTGTTGGCAGATCATTTCTTGTTTTGAGAAATAATGAAGATAATTTTATTGGTTTAAGGAATGATGCTTAAAACAAATAAAATTATCTGCCAATGGAATAAAAACACGTTCCTAAGATAAAATGACTTAAAATGTCTAGAATTTAGTGAAATAACCATAATGTTCTCACAACAGTCTCATGATGAGAAATATTAGATATATTAATGTTTAAGATGATTTCACTTCTGCAGTGTGTAAAAACAGTGCACTCATTAGTGCAGTAGGTGAAGGGTAGAAGTGTATGGTTTGGAACACAGCCTTAGATCAGCCAGTGAGACGTGTTCAAGAGTCCAGCATCTCCAGGGTCTGAGTACGGCTCTGCTGTGCTGCTCGTCAGCTGCCCAATAATGGAAAATGTCCAAGAGAACATTTTTTGGTGTGGTGATATTTATATTTACGCCGTTTGGCTGACGCTCTCATCCAGAGTGACTTACAGTTTGATCATTTTACACAGGCAGGTGAAGGTGGTGTTGGGAGTCTTGCCCAAGGACTCTTATTGGTACAGTCTACAGTGTAGAAGGCTGAGGTCTTACCCACTACACCAACCACCCACTGTATACCCACTACACTATACACTACACCCACTATATACCCACTACACCAACCACCCACTGTATACCCACTACACCAACCACCCACTGTATACCCACTACACTATACACTACACCCACTATATACCCACTACACCAACCACCCACTGTATACCCACTACACCAACCACCCACTGTATACCCACTACACTATACACTACACCCACTATATACCCACTACACCAACCACCCACTGTATACCCACTACACCAACCACCCACTGTATACCCACTACACTATACACTACACCCACTATATACCCACTACACCAACCACCCACTGTATACCCACTACACTATACACTACACCCACTATATACCCACTACACCAACCACCCACTGTATACCCACTACACTATACACTACACCCACTATATACCCACTACACCAACCACCCACTGTATACCCACTACACTATACACTACACCCACTGTATACCCACTACACTATACACTACACCCACTATATACCCACTACACCAACCAACTGCTATATACCCACTATACCAACCACCCACTGTATACCCACTACACCAACCACCCACTGTATACCCACTACACTATACACTACACCCACTATATACCCACTACACCAACCAACTGCTATATACCCACTACACCAACCACCCACTGTATACCCACTACACTATACACTACACCCACTATATACCCACTACACCAACCACCCACTATATACCCACTACACCAATCACCCACTATATACCCACTACACCAACCACCCACTATATACCCACTACACTACACCACCCACTATATACCCACTACACTACAGCAGCCACTATATACCCACTACACCAACCACCCACTATATACCCACTACACTACAGCAGCCACTATATACCCACTACACCAACCACCCACTATATACCCACTACACTACAGCACCCACTATATACCCACTACACCAACCACCCACTATATACCCACTACACTACAGCAGCCACTATATACCCACTACACCAACCACCCACTATATACCCACTACACTACAGCACCTGATATAAATCAGAACTGTATGAGTGCTGCACTCGAGCTTCATGCAGACCTTATGCCATTTTTTAACGACCATCTCAGAAGTTGCGTCTGAATTTCATGGCTTTAAACACTTTGTGCTATTTAGGGATGCTTGATCACTTATGTTGAGCGCCCCCTTGTGGGTTTACAAGATGTAACACTGACTTATGAATCATACTGCAGTGTATTCTACACTGTTTATACACTGTTTATACACTGTTTAAAAAAACAGAGGTTAAATACATGTAAATAAACCACATGTTACAGTATTTCAACACTGCTTTTGTTCATTTACAGGAATATAATGTACATTTGTTGGTTAAATGTTAGTTTGTATATAATGTTATTAATGTTATTGTATATAATTGTTTTATAATCATATTGTAAAATCTTGTGTTTCTAAAAAATTAAATGACTAATTTTACAGTTTTTTCCGTCATTTAGAAAACGTGCTACTGTGAATCATTGAGTGTTGTCTTTTGTGTACTTATTTTCTTTTCAAAAATAATGAAATGCATTTTGATTTTTGGTTAATTTGTAGGCAGAATTCAAATATATTTGGATATTTGACAAACAAACAAAAGGGGAATTTAAATGTGATTTCTGATCCCGTCTGACATCTGAAATCTGTGTATTTCTGTCCATTTTTAGAGCTTCTGCTCTGGTTGTGTTTGATCTTCTCCACCTGTTTCTAGTCCTTAACTCTCCACTGTTCCAGACCCTTTGAAATCATCATTTTGATGACTATTTTTGCTAACTGCGTGGCCTTAGCTGTGTACATCCCCTTCCCAGAGGACGACTCCAACGCCACCAACTCCAACCTGGTAAGAGAGACGGTGCTGCTTTCTTCATCATTCTGCCGCTGCGCTATTGAACCGCTCTGCGCTGATGAACGTGGGCTAGTTTTTATGTCTGTGCCGATGCTGATGGTCCATGAGTGGTGGTGATGAAGCTTAGAATGGACCGTATGGAAGCTCTGAAGACTGCTGCTCATAGATGGTCTGATGCGCATGCTTTGGTTGGGAACAGTCAGTAATATCCTGCATATCTGAGGATATTATTTCGTAGACCCTCTCCTTTATTTCTCACAGTTTATTGACTCGTAGTTCCACTTGTGTCCTCCTCCGTGCAACTGGAGCTTTTAGCATTCACAGCCTCCTCACCAGAGCCGACTCTACCTAATAAGCGGCATAAGCAGCTGCTTATGGGTAATTACTGTAAGATACCCTTATGTTGTCTAATAAGATACTGAAATGGGAAAATTAAGATTAATTGTGTCTCAAAAAAAGAGAAGATTAGGAGAAAAGGCAAAAAGATAAAGGTATGTTTGTTTCATTTTGAGGTTTTGGCCAGAAAATAAGTGGACAGAGAACGCTGGGACATTCTGGACAGAGAACGCTGGGACACCTTTAGAACCCTGTTAGCGTTCACTTATCAGCAACACACAAACATTTTTTAATTTTACACCATTTGTGATCATTGTTATTAGCCTCTAATTTTACAGTAAATCAACAAACACACAGCAAAACTAGTGTCTTCACAAGTAAAATGATCTTAAATATAGTCAATAAATCTGATATTTCTCCTGTTGAGATGGTTGTGAGCTTAATTTAAAACGATTCCACTTTTTTCTAGTCTTTTCACTGTTTTAGGTAATTGTATTAAGTAAAATGATCTCACTATATTGACAGATCATTTAGCCGGTTTTATGAAATGAGCTTGAGACCAGAAAAATGATCTGCCAGTGCAGTGAGATCATTTAAATATCATAGAATTACCTGAAATAAGTAAATAATGACCCAAGAGGGTCGTAGCCCAACACCTAGAACCAGGGTCGAAACCCAGCAACACCTCAGACATCTAGAGCGCTGCTGGTGCTGATGCTGGGTGGGAACGATGGCTTACACTGCGAAACACAGTCCCCAGTGAAATGATCTTAAATCTGGTTGATTGATCTAATATTTCCCGTTTTGAGCTGGTTGAGCACTTATTATAAGATTATATTATACCCTTACAGTGGAAACATTTAAATTTTTATTCATGTGTAATCTGTTGTTAATTTTGTTTATATTTTTATCTTAATTTTTATTTTTTAGGAATATATCGTTATTGTCTATAAAGTAATTACTTTGCTTGTTGGTTTATCTTCTTGTTGCTCTTTTCTTGAGTGCCTTGTTTTCCCTTTGCTGCTGTAGCTCTGAGAAATTCCCCGTTGTGGGATCTCGCTTATTTTCAGACATTTTATTAAGTAAAATTGTCTCACTGTCCTGGCGGATTATGTTGCTGGTTCAAAGCTCATTTCTTACAGCAAGCAAAACTATCTGCCGATATAATGAGATCATTTTACTGAATAAAATTCCTTAAAACCAGTAAAAACAATCTTAAAATAAGCTTAAAACAACCTCAATAAGATCAATATTAGATTTATTGACTATATATAAGATCATTTTACTTGATAAGACTTGATAAGTTCTCTCTCCAACTGCAGAATCGAGTTAGGACCCTTTATTTGTGTAGGAGAGACTCTTCCAGCGCGGACGTGTAACACTGGGGTAATAGTCAGTAAATAAGCCTGTCTCAGATTGTCTGGGTGGCACAGGCTCTTCTGCGACAGCTGCGTCTTTCACAGCTACGACGCTGCAGATTTAACAGTAACAATAGTGAGTACCAATTTCACACTTCAGGCCATCTGCTCAGCTACTGTTCTCCTAGCATATTCTCCAAACGGGACGTGTTTACATTTTGCAGGTTGCTGCCTGCGGTTTGTTCTGTGGATACGGATGCAGTCAGTGCGAAAGCGGCGAGATGCGTTTCCGTCTTTCTGTGGAGATTCAGGTTCACCGCTCCGTCTTGGGGCTTGTATTGGTGCCTGTATATGTTGCCAGAATTGAGACGTCCTGTAGTCGCAGCCAAAAGTGGCGCTTGGGGTGTGTGTTCCTCCACTGCTGGGACTGTGTTACTGCTGTGAGATGCTGTGGAAGCTTCTGAGCCTTCAGAGCGATGGCTCTGTTTCCAAAGCGATGCATCTATCAGCTCACTGCTCTGCATTGTAGTGGTGTTCAACTCCTGAAACATCAATGTCAAAATATGAGTAACGGTTATCATTTGCTTGTGACGGCCAAAAAAAACCATGTCTTAGCCAGTGAAAACATCATAAATATAGTTAATATATCTAATATTTCCCTTTATGAGACTGTTGTAAGAATATTATAAGGTTATCAAACTCATTTCTAGACATTCGTACTTGTTTTAAGTGATTTTATCTTATGAAAGGGAGGGGCTACTACCTATTGACCACGTTTCATGTCTGTATGACTTACGGTTTGATCTGCGCGATTCGTTTTAGGGCAGAAGAAGAAGAAAATCCTGATAATTACAATAGAGTTCCAGCACTTTGTGCTTGGCCCCCTAATCGACCACTGTAGTTTGGCAGTGCCACAGAAATACCTCAGGCCTTTTGGTAAGGGACTACACTGTGGTCTCAGCTGAACTGCCCTAAGATGGATTGATGTCTTAAGTTGTGTCTCGTCTTGAAGACACACAGTATAATTGCTAACTTGTCTTCAGACATTAGTTCCATGTCTCAAGACAAAGACAGTCTTCACTCACACATCTGAAGATGTCTTAAGACATCTGGACATAAGAAAATGTCCCAAGACATCTCGTCAAGACTGTCTAGACATCTTAAGGCATAGTGCTAGCTGAGTATGCAGTTCCATTTTTCTCTATGGAGAGTGCAGGGGGCTCCTGGGAGACCTGGGAGACCTGGGAGACCCCCCCCCAGTTAACCTCTTGGAGTGCCTCAAAATCAAATTCCCTGAAAATGAACTTGTTATTCTGTCCATTTGGGAGAAACAGATGCTCAAATGCAGATTCAGGGACTGACTTCGTCTGAATGGACTCGTTTTAAACTGAGTAAACAGCAACATTGTGGAATGTCCGTTACTGTGTCCGGCTTGTTTTATTTCGGAAGAGTCAGAGCTCAGGTTCGCCTCCATAAGCTGGAAACTAGTGAAGCATCAACAGCATCAATGGCATCCATGCGCCATCAGCGCTTAAACTCCAGGCTTTCTGGAGAGACTCACTAGACTGGTGATCAAAGCTAAAGAAACGCAGCGTCTCTGTTCGACCGCTTCAGCAGCTCCTGCAGTTCAGACAGGCCCAACGTTCACCACGAGGCTGGGGCTGACTACCTGCTCTCCAGCTTCGTACTGGAATTGGCCGTTCCACCTTAAGTAGAGCAGCAGTCAGGCGCCCGAATCTAATGGAAAATGAAAAGCTTCGTACTTTCACCATCACTTTACTGTCTGTCCTGTAAATGTAGTTCAGCTCGGTTCAGTTTCTGTCGTCACGTAAATTCAGTTTAAACGCCGTTGTTTTTAGTTGGCTGAACTATTCTATATATCTATTGTCACAATGTCAAGTTTGTGTACACTAGCAGAACCATTTTGGTGCTATATAGAACCATTTTGAATCAAAAAGGCTCTAAACAGGAGAGCACATTCTACATCAATCTGAAGAACCATTTCACCATGCAAAGAACCGTAGTTTGTATATAGGACCTTTTTGAAAAGGGTTCTACTATTGTTATAATGTCAAGCTTGTAACAGTAGAAGAACCATTTTGGTGCTTTATAGAACCCTTTTCAAAAATGTTCTAAATAGAAGAACACACTCAACATCAATCTGAAAAACAGTTTCACCTTACAAAGTACCACTTAACCATGAAAATGGTTCTTTGGGTGTTCTATGTAGAAGCACTGTCTTTACTAAAGAACCCTTGAAAAAACTTTTTTTGTAAAGTGTAGATATGATGGCTTAAAGCAATCTAGAAGCAGGTGGAACATAAGAGCACATACTTCATCAATCTGAAGAACCTTAAGCCTGAAAATGGTTCTTTAAGTGTTCATGGCTCTGTATAGAACCACTGTCTTTAACAAAGAAGCCTCGAAGAACCATCTACCTTAAGGTTCATTAAGAAATAATGAAGATAATTTTACTTATTTTGAGAAATAATGCTTAATACAAGGGATCAGTCAATGGAATAAGACACTTTCATAATATAAAAGTATTGAAGCAAATAAAGTTTAGAAATAATCTCAGTAATAAAAATCGCAGCAGGTCTCATAATGAGAAATATCACATATCGCTGTAGTCAGAACGAAACCTCGGATCTCCAGAATGGTAACTTTACAGGAGAAGGAAAAACCTACTGTGCTTTTAATGTAAGTCAATGGAACCAGACGTCCTTCCAAGTCATTTTAGGTCATTTCTTTTAGTCCATTCATCATGAAGTTCACATATAATATAAAGGGTAACAGCTATTTTTTAAATAATGTCAAAAAATGGAAAACGTCAAAAATGGAGATACGAGGTTTTCTTCCCACCGCCGTGATATATTAACTACATTTAGGCCATTTTCACTCAGATATCATTTTTTGCTGTGTAGCAACAGGAGTTTGTGGGCGGAGCCTGGGTAGATCGGTTGCTGTATCTCAGGAAGGAACAATAAGCTGTTGTGAATACAGCCTACCGCTCCTCACATATATACTCCTTTACACTCATCAGTGTGGGCTATGAATGGAATCATTCGTAGGCGAGGGGTTGTCATGGATATGGTCTCCTTGGTGATGCTGAAATGCACAGCAACCGTGGTAACCGCGCAACGGCGGCAGACGACCCGCAGGCTGTGGATCTTTCCTCTCTCTCTCTCTCTGATGGAGGCGCAGAGCTGCGCGCGGTTCAAAGCACTTCACTAACACATGGCGTTTAGTGGAAACACAGCTGTTCTCTTCACTACTCACCTCTGTCTGCGCTCTTCTTTTCCTTTTTTCCTCCCTGTTCAAACTCCATGCGGGTCCAGCCAGCGCCTCGCGCTGAATGAATCAGCCTTCGGGAAGTAACGGCCCGGCTCGGCCCAGATCGGCCCAGCTCACTCACTCCATCTGCCACCACACATCCATTCTCACGGACAGCCGCGCCGCCGCTGGGGCGAAAACGCAGAGGAAACGTTAGCGGAGGCCTGAGAACCCCACGGCACTGGGCCTCAGCCAAGCAGCAAGACGGTCAGCTTTAGAGCTCAGTCTTCCAGCAGGAATCTAATAGAAGAAAACCCAGCTCTCGATCTGGCAGCTGAAACGCTGAGAAGTAAATTTAGCTCTTTGAGGTGCAACATGGCTGGAACCCTCCTAGAACAACTGAATTACAAACCAGAGACGCTCTGTCAAAGGAAAGTCCATCGCGGGGAAGTGAGCAGCGTCAAAGCTTTGTAAACAGCGGAGAATTGAATCTCAATGGGTTTCGGTGCGTGAAATCAAGCGCCAGCCTACCAGCACCCCATTTGCATATAAAACACTCCCTAATTCATGCAGGTAGTTTGATAGAGACCCATAAAAGAACAGAATTCAGTGGTTCGTGAACCAGTGGCGGCGTATGTAGGTGGGGTGCACTGCTCCCCCTACTGACCAAAATAACAAACAAAACGTAAGATGGTAAAACCAAATGTTTCAGTAGTAACAGGTTGAGCTCTTATTGAGCTTAGAAACGCAGCCAACCAGCAAACTTGGCTTTGAACAGCTGTTCACACAGAAAATCATCATATTTTTAAGATTTTTCAGACACATTTTCTTCAGAACACTGGGATCTAACTGCTCACCATGTGGCCATGAGGGACAGGGATGCAGCCCCACGTCCTGCTCTGAAATACAGGGTTGTGGCTAAAATAAGCTCCACCCACAGATTATAGCTTAGTTTTTCGGTAATGACACAAAAACATGGGACATCACTTTTTTGATTCTATTAAAAATTAAACTCATGATTAATCTGAATCATTCAACTTCACTTGAAAGATGTTTTTGAAAAACAACTTTAAAAAATACCAACAAATTATTGAGTTGGTATTCAAGTAAGTAAATAATAATAAGTGTAAGTTTAGGGCTTAGGGTTTGGGACAGACCAACAGAAAGTCCCCTATAAATGATGATTTGGTATATATGTTTGGCTTATTACTGCCTCTGTTAATGCGCTGGGTTTAAATGGATCAGAACCTAACGCTCCTAATCATCTAAGATCTGGACTTTATTGTTTTTTACGACCGCAGTTTGAACTAATTCAGGAGAATGGTCCATATAGCAGGCTATCCAATCAGGAACGAGCTCATTTGAGTATATCCCAGGGACTTGTGGGGATCAGGGAGCATGTGGAGGTGTGGAGCTGAGGTGTTTGTGATGGTGTAGTTGCTGTAATCGGTGCCGTGAGGCCTGCTGGATGGAGAGCTGCTCTGCTGCTGAATCCCAGCATCAGTCGGCTATCGCAGTGTCAACCGGTGCGTTTTACCTGAAAAAGGGACTCAGGTGACCCAGGCTCTGGCTCCTGGTTAAGTGCTGTAGCTGTTGGGAAACGAAGGAGAGAACCCCGGTTCTTCAGTTCTTCTCTGTCAGAAATGTCTAAACGCTGTTGTTGGGAGCGCCGCAGTGAAGTCCAGGAAAGCTTGTGGGACTGAAGGAGGGCAGCTCTGCAGGCTGGAAGAGCCAGATTTAGACTCTGAGCAGCTCTGGCGGCTTTGTCTGTCAGAGAGCCGCCTTTGTTCATAATGAGGCCGATGAAGGATTTGGAGTTTAATAAGCTTCGGTTTGTTAGCGGAGAAGAAGGACGTATTGTTGCAGATGTTACTCGGTTTGAGCTTTTGTTTTAATCGCAGATCTCTGCGCCGTCACTAAGGAGACGTCTGCAGAGCCGCTCATCAAAAACAAACCAACATATAAATAAAACGAAATGCATTTTGTTGGAGATTTTAAAACAGACCGCCTCGTCGCCCACTGGTCTGCAGAGCAGGGGTAGTCCACTGAAAATTCAACTTCTCCAAAGGTCCAGATCAACAAACACGAGTGAGTCGTTACCCTTTAAATGGTTTAATATTAATGATTAGTTTAGTCGACTAATGAAAAAAAACATAATACTAGCGTCGGAAGAAAAGCTCGTATCTCCCAAATGGTAACTTTACAAGTCAATGGAACTTTTTACTTTTACTTTTAATGGAAGTCGATGGAAGCAGAATTTTTTCTAAGGAATTTTGGGCCGTTTCTTTTGGTCCATTCATCATGAAATTTACACACACTGTAAAATACTAAGTCAAACATTTCAGAAAATAAGAAATTGTGATATTGAAAATTTTGACACACTACTGCCAGAAACAGTGAGCGTCTGTATCGTTGTGCAAATGTGATAAATGTATTACTTTTATTATATAGAGAGAGAGGCAGGCAGAGAGAGAGAGAGAGAGGCAGGGAGAGAGAGAGAGAGAGGCAGGGAGAGAGAGAGAGAGAGGCAGGGAGAGAGAGAGAGAGAGAGAGAGAGAGGCAGGGAGAGAGAGAGAGAGGCAGGGAGAGAGAGAGAGAGAGAGGCAGGCAGAGAGAGAGAGAGAGAGAGAGGCAGGGAGAGAGAGAGAGAGAGGCAGGGAGAGAGAGAGAGAGAGAGAGAGAGAGAGAGAGGCAGGGAGAGAGAGAGAGAGAGAGAGAGAGGCAGGGAGAGAGAGAGAGAGAGAGAGAGAGGCAGGGAGAGAGAGAGAGAGGCAGGGAGAGAGAGAGAGAGAGAGAGAGGCAGGGAGAGAGAGAGAGAGAGAGGCAGGCAGAGAGAGAGAGAGAGGCAGGGAGAGAGAGAGAGAGAGAGAAAGAGAGGCAGGGAGAGAGAGAGAGAGAGAGAGAGAGAGGCAGGGAGAGAGAGAGAGAGGCAGGGAGAGAGAGAGAGAGAGAGAGAGAGGCAGGGAGAGAGAGAGAGAGAGAGGCAGGGAGAGAGAGAGAGAGAGAGAGAGAGGCAGGCAGAGAGAGAGAGAGAGAGAGAGAGAGGCAGGGAGAGAGAGAGAGAGAGAGAGAGAGGCAGGGAGAGAGAGAGAGAGAGAGAGAGAGAGGCAGGGAGAGAGAGAGAGAGAGGCAGGGAGAGAGAGAGAGAGAGAGAGGCAGGGAGAGAGAGAGAGAGAGGCAGGCAGAGAGAGAGAGAGAGGCAGGGAGAGAGAGAGAGAGAGAGAAAGAGAGGCAGGGAGAGAGAGAGAGAGAGAGAGAGAGAGAGGCAGGGAGAGAGAGAGAGAGGCAGGGAGAGAGAGAGAGAGAGAGAGAGAGGCAGGGAGAGAGAGAGAGAGAGAGGCAGGGAGAGAGAGAGAGAGAGAGAGAGAGGCAGGCAGAGAGAGAGAGAGAGGCAGGGAGAGAGAGAGAGACAGAGAGAGGCAGGGAGAGAGAGAGAGGCAGGGAGAGAGAGAGAGAGAGAGACAGAGAGAGACAGAGAGAGAGAGAGAGGGAGGGAGAGAGAGAGAGGAAGGGACAGAGAGAGAGAGGCAGAGAGAGATACAGAGAGAGATACAGAGAGAGATACAGAGAGAGAGAGACAGAGAGAGAGAGAGAGTAATGAAGGCAGCCTCACTGCCATATTTTAGCGACTCCATTTTTATGTGCTCTCTGGGAAGGAGAGGGTTTTGGAGGAGGGGCTTCAGTCTGGCACACAGAAGTGCTTTGTCACACCAGGGCACAGAAACCATGCCCACCCCCCCCCCCTCTCTCTTTCTCTCCCTCTCTCCCTCTGTCTCTCTCTCTCCCTGCCTCTCTCTCTCTCCCTGCCTCTCTCTGTCTCTCTCTGCCTCTATCTCTCGCTTTCTCTCTCTCTCTCTCTCTCTCTCTCTCTCTGTCTCTCTCTCTGTCTCTCTCTCTCTCTCTCTCTCTCTCTCTCTCCTTTTTAATAGCCCTGTTCTGGTGATAGAGACTGATTTCCAGGTAAAAGGTGGTGATGGGAACCAGGCGTCGCCATGACTACAACACAGAGATAGACATTTTATTTACCATCCAGAACCTCCAGAGAACCTTACAGGACTTAGTAAGGCGTGGGAATGAGATCCTTATACAAGGCCAAGACTTAGTAAGCATGATCTCATTCCTGTGCCTTACTATGCCATGGACACACATTAGGATCTCGTTTGCACACTTTACTAAGTTGTGGCCACACATTAGGATCTCGTTCCCACGTGTTATTATGGCGTGGCATGGCATTGTTTTTATGTCATCAGTGGGGCTTTGAGCAGCTGGTCACACAGAAAATCACCATATTTTACACTAAAACACTAAAAAGAGCTGAACTGCAGAAAATATGGAGATTCTTAATGTTCCTCACTGACTTTCAGACTTTGGGACACATTTACTTCAGAACACTGGGATCTACCTGCTCACCATGTGGCCATGAGGGACAGGGATGCAGCCCCACGTCCTGCTCTGAAATACAGGGGCGTGGCTAAATAAGTCCCGCCCACAGACTAAAACTGTTTCCGTAATGACACGAAAATCCGGGACAGGATTTTTATGTAAAAGCTAAAATGATAAAACTAAACCTGTCAACTTTAAAGGAAATCGAAAAAGTTTTGAATAATGTAAATATAATTAAAGTGTGAGTTCCGGGGTTTGGGTTCGGGACAGACACTCCCCACAGGAAGTGCCCTACAGATGACATGTTTAGCTTATTACTGTCTCTATTAAAGCCTTGTGTTTAGATAGATCAGAACATCCCTGTAAATTTCTAAGGTCTGAAGGCTTCATTGTTTTTTATTAGGCCGTTTTTGCGGTTCGAGGTCATTGGGTAGGTCCATATATGTGCACCGAGCAGCTGAGTGGACGCTGGGCAGCTGGGAGTTGTTCTGAAGACAGGCTTTATTTTTAGAGCGCTGGGAGAAGGAGGCTGTCACTGAGAGACTGGAGCTCTGGCTGCTATCCAGAAACTCACTTGGTCCTCTTATCATCTCAAACATCGTGTTTGGACAAGGCTTGTCCACCTCCCGGTACTAAGCAATGCAACACACGCACACGGCGATCATCGCTCTCTCCGTATCAGCGTGGCAGCCATTTCCACTGCCTGCTGCAGCCGGGCTGATCCTCGCCTCGCGGGTCCTGATCCGTCTGCGCTGTGGTCTTGGGGGGATGTTAGTGTTGGCGTACATGGTTTAATGTCACCATAGCATGAATTAATATATGTACTTTAAACAGTCTGATACTGAGCAGCCACACACACACACACGCACACAGACACACACACACACACCAGCCTGGCTTGTTCTGCGCTACACAGTCAGTTTGGCCTGTTGTACTGAGATACTGAGCCCTGTGTGTAAATGAATGTAGCGTCTTGTACAGTTCAGTATTGCTGCGTTGTGTTCTGATCATCTGACTCCACACAGCACTGTGATTATATACACACACACACACACACACACGGACACACACACACACACACACACACACACACACACACACACGCACTCACACACACGCACTCGTACACGAGCCGTGATTTCAGTCCATAACAAAACTCACGCAGACATGAGGAGAACATGGAAACTCGACACACAGACTGTGTGACAGAGCTAAACCCAAATAAATGCCGTGTGTTATTAAATGGGCCGAACTAGAGGGGCTGATTTTGAGTATAATGCACCGTGGAAGTGATGGTGTCCGCGCGTCCTCCTAGGCCTGTTCCTCCTCCTCCGTCCCCGACATGTCCTGCTCCACCACCCCCTCCTCTCGCTCGTTGACTCCAGCTGAAACGACGCGGTGCTGCGGCCCCTTTTCAGCCACATTTTTCCCTTCAGTGTAACGTAGATGTCCCATGTGGTGAAATGACTGTTGTGTTCTGCTGCTGCACAGTTTGTGTTGGTCATCCTCTAGTCCTTCATCAGTGGTCACAGGACGCTGCCCACAGGACGCTGCCCACAGGATGCTGCCCACAGGATGCTGCCCACAGGACGCCCACTGCTGTGTCTGATCCACTCACACCAGCACAACACACACTAACACACCACCACCACGTCAGTGTTACTGCAGTGCTGAGAATGATCCACCACCCAAACAGTACCTGCTCTGTGAGGGTCCATGGGGGTCCTGACCACTGAAGAACAGGGTAACAGAGTATCAGAGAAACAGATGGACTCCAGTCTGTAACTGTAGAACTACAGAGTGCAGCTATACGGTCAGTGGAGCTGATAAAGTGGACAGTGAGCGTAGAAACAAGGAGGTGGTCAGAATGTTACGCCTGACCGGTGTGTGTGTGTGTGTGTGTGTATAGAGATGTTTAGCCTGGCTTTATGAACAGATGTGATGGTGATTTTTATCCTGGACTCATCCTGGTTAACACCCCTGGTCTCTGGCCGTCACTCTCGTCTGTGATGTTTGATAGATGTGTTGTTTTTCAGTCCTTGAGTTTATATAAATAGACGCTTTGTGATCGAATGAAGGAAGTATCACTGTAAGCAGCATGACAGCCAGCCAGCTACGAGTTTGGAGGGTTTACATTCATTTCTTATGTAGATTTTCTGTGCGAGTGGGCGGCCGGGGCCACGAGTGTCACTCCGCTCAAAGGAGTGGTGGAACGGCAGACTGCGGGAAAAGCTGAGGGAAGCTGAGGGATTTGGTCTGTTCACAGTTGCAGCCTTGCTCCATAATGCCTCGCCACGCAGCAGCACTGAGAACATCTCAGCGCTGCGCTCTCACGTGATATCGCGGCACCGTTGATCACCATCTAGTCCTCATCGATCTGCCTGAGGCCTCCGACTCGCCCTGAATACCGATATCCACCTCACGGACTTACAGGGCCGAGACATGCAGACTGCTGCTGATTGGGATTTGGGCTGTGCAGGCAGAGGCGTGAGGATGACACGGCGCCAAGCGTTAGGACACTAAAGCGATTCAGGAGGTTCTGTGTTTTGTTTTGAAATGTACTTTTGTGTTTTGGTGTCTTTGAATTAGTCTCTTCATTCGTACCACTAGCACGACTTTAACATTACACACTGCAGCCGATACAAACGCATGTTACTCCGCGCCTCCGTGATGAGGCCCTGCTTAGAGCTCGGCCTCCAGTTCAGGCCATAAACATCAAACTTTGGCTACAGACTGCTGGAGCCACAGGCCTGGTGCCTTACGCTGGCGCTGAGCCGTCACCATAGCTTGTAAAACACATCTCATGTTTTATTTGAAGGCATTAACGTGTGTATTACCATGTGACATGCACAGCTGCCGCCGCCGCCGCCTTCCATTCTTAGCTACTGACCGGAACCTGATCAGACCATCACGGCTCAAATTTACACTCAGAGACGTATCTAGAACCTTCAGAACCTTCATTTTTTTGTCTATTGAGGCCCACCTACTGTAAATCAAAGCTGATTGGTTTATTCCTCCTGCTACCTCCTAATGTTGGTAGTTAATCGAACGTGTAAGGACTTGAGTAAAGTATTAATAAGGCTATATTAGTGTAGAACTATGGGATTATTTTGGAGATTAATAAGGCTGTGTTAGTGTAGAAATATGGGGTTATTTTGGGGATTATTAAGGCTGTGCTAGTGTAGAAATATGGGGTTATTTTGGGGATTATTAAGGCTGTGTTAGTGTAGAAATATGGGATTATTTTGGAGATTATTAATGCTGTGCTAGTGTAGAAATATGGGCTTATTTTGGAGATTATTTAGGCTGTGTTAGTGTAGAACTATGGGATTATTTTGGAGATTATTAAGGCTGTGCTAGTGTAGAAATATGGGGTTATTTTGGAGATTATTAAGGCTGTGTTAGTGTAGAACTATGGGATTATTTTGGAGATTATTAAGGCTGTGTTAGTGTAGAACTATGGGATTATTTTGGAGATTAATAAAGCTATGTTAGTGTAGAACTATGGGATTATTTTGGAGATTATTAAGGCTGTGTTAGTGTAGAACTATGGGATTATTTTGGAGATTATTAAGGCTGTGTTAGTGTAGAACTATGGGATTATTTTGGAGATTATTAAGGCTGTGTTAGTGTAGAAATATGGGGTTATTTTGGAGATTATTAAGGCTGTGTTAGTGTAGAACTATGGGATTATTTTGGAGATTATTAAGGCTGTGTTAGTGTAGAACTATGGGATTATTTTGGAGATTATTAAGGCTGTGTTAGTGTAGAACTATGGGATTATTTTGGAGATTATTAAGGCTGTGTTAGTGTAGAACTATGGGATTATTTTGGAGATTATTAAGGCTGTGTTAGTGTAGAAATATGGGATTATTTTGGAGATTATTAATGCTGTGCTAGTGTAGAAATATGGGCTTATTTTGGAGATTATTTAGGCTGTGTTAGTGTAGAACTATGGGATTATTTTGGAGATTATTAAGGCTGTGTTAGTGTAGAAATATGGGGTTATTTTGGAGATTATTAAGGCTGTGTTAGTGTAGAACTATGGGATTATTTTGGAGATTATTAAGGCTGTGTTAGTGTAGAACTATGGGATTATTTTGGAGATTAATAAAGCTATGTTAGTGTAGAACTATGGGATTATTTTGGAGATTATTAAGGCTGTGTTAGTGTAGAACTATGGGATTATTTTGAGGATTATTAAGGCTGTGTTAGTGTAGAAATATGGGATTATTTTGGACATTATTAAGGCTGTGTTAGTGTAGAACTGTGGGATTATTTTGAAGATTATTAAGGCTGTGCTAGTGTAGAAATATGGGGTTATTTTGGAGATTATTAAGGCTGTGTTAGTGTAGAAATACGGGATTATTTTGGAGATTATTAAGGCTGTGCTAGTGTAGAAATATGGGGTTATTTTAGAGATTATTAAGGCTGTGTTAGTGTAGAACTATGGGATTATTTTGGAGATTATTAAGGCTGTGTTAGTGTAGAACTATGGGATTATTTTGGAGATTAAGGCTGTGCTAGTGTAGAAATATGGGGTTATTTTGGAGATTATTAAGGCTGTGCTAGTGTAGAAATATGGGGTTATTTTAGAGATTATTAAGGCTGTGCTAGTGTAGAAATATGGGATTATTTTGGAGATTATTAAGGCTGTGTTAGTGTAGAACTATGGGATTATTTTGGAGATTATTAAGGCTGTGTTAGTGTAGAAATATGGGATTATTTTGGAGATTATTAAGGCTGTGCTAGTGCAGAAATATGGGGTTATTTTAGAGATTATTAAGGCTGTGTTAGTGTAGAACTATGGGATTATTTTGGAGATTATTAAGGCTATGTTAGTGTAGAACTATGGGATTATTTTAGAGATTATTAAGGCTGTGTTAGTGTAGAACTATGGGATTATTTTGGAGATTAAGGCTGTGCTAGTGTAGAAATATGGGGTTATTTTGGAGATTATTAAGGCTGTGCTAGTGTAGAAATATGGGGTTATTTTGGAGATTATTAAGGCTGTGTTAGTGTAGAAATACGGGATTATTTTGGAGATTATTAAGGCTGTGCTAGTGTAGAAATATGGGGTTATTTTAGAGATTATTAAGGCTGTGTTAGTGTAGAAATATGGGATTATTTTGGAGATTATTAAGGCTGTGTTAGTGTAGAACTATGGGATTATTTTAGAGATTATTAAGGCTGTGTTAGTGTAGAACTATGGGATTATTTTGGAGATTAAGGCTGTGCTAGTGTAGAAATATGGGGTTATTTTGGAGATTATTAAGGCTGTGTTAGTGTAGAACTATGGGATTATTTTGGAGATTATTAAGGCTGTGTTAGTGTAGAAATATGGGATTATTTTGGAGATTATTAAGGCTGTGCTAGTGTAGAAATATGGGGTTATTTTAGAGATTATTAAGGCTGTGTTAGTGTAGAACTATGGGATTATTTTGAGGATTATTAAGGCTGTGTTAGTGTAGAAATATGGGATTATTTTGGACATTATTAAGGCTGTGTTAGTGTAGAACTGTGGGATTATTTTGGAGATTATTAAGGCTGTGTTAGTGTAGAACTATGGGATTATTTTGGAGATTAATAAAGCTATGTTAGTGTAGAACTGTGGGATTATTTTGGAGATTATTAAGGCTGTGTTAGTGTAGAACTATGGGGTTATTTTGGGGATTATTAAGGCTGTGTTAGTGTAGAACTATGGGATTATTTTGGAGATTAATAAGGCTATGTTAGTGTAGAACTATGGGATTATTTTGGAGATTATTAAGGCTGTGGTAGTGTAGAAATATGGGATTATTTTGGAGATTATTAAGGCTGTGTTAGTGTAGAACTGTGGGATTATTTGGGAGATTATTAAGGCTGTGTTAGTATAGAACTATGGGATTATTTTGGAGATTAAGGCTGTGCTAGTGTAGAAATATGGGGTTATTTTGGAGATTATTAAGGCTGTGCTAGTGTAGAAATATGGGGTTATTTTAGAGATTATTAAGGCTGTGCTAGTGTAGAAATATGGGATTATTTTGGAGATTATTAAGGCTGTGTTAGTGTAGAACTATGGGATTATTTTGGAGATTATTAAGGCTGTGTTAGTGTAGAAATATGGGATTATTTTGGAGATTATTAAGGCTGTGCTAGTGCAGAAATATGGGGTTATTTTAGAGATTATTAAGGCTGTGTTAGTGTAGAACTATGGGATTATTTTGGAGATTATTAAGGCTATGTTAGTGTAGAACTATGGGATTATTTTAGAGATTATTAAGGCTGTGTTAGTGTAGAACTATGGGATTATTTTGGAGATTAAGGCTGTGCTAGTGTAGAAATATGGGGTTATTTTGGAGATTATTAAGGCTGTGCTAGTGTAGAAATATGGGGTTATTTTTGGAGATTATTAAGGCTGTGTTAGTGTAGAAATACGGGATTATTTTGGAGATTATTAAGGCTGTGCTAGTGTAGAAATATGGGGTTATTTTAGAGATTATTAAGGCTGTGTTAGTGTAGAAATATGGGATTATTTTGGAGATTATTAAGGCTGTGTTAGTGTAGAACTATGGGATTATTTTAGAGATTATTAAGGCTGTGTTAGTGTAGAACTATGGGATTATTTTGGAGATTAAGGCTGTGCTAGTGTAGAAATATGGGGTTATTTTGGAGATTATTAAGGCTGTGTTAGTGTAGAACTATGGGATTATTTTGGAGATTATTAAGGCTGTGTTAGTGTAGAAATATGGGATTATTTTGGAGATTATTAAGGCTGTGCTAGTGTAGAAATATGGGGTTATTTTAGAGATTATTAAGGCTGTGTTAGTGTAGAACTATGGGATTATTTTGAGGATTATTAAGGCTGTGTTAGTGTAGAAATATGGGATTATTTTGGACATTATTAAGGCTGTGTTAGTGTAGAACTGTGGGATTATTTTGGAGATTATTAAGGCTGTGTTAGTGTAGAACTATGGGATTATTTTGGAGATTAATAAAGCTATGTTAGTGTAGAACTGTGGGATTATTTTGGAGATTATTAAGGCTGTGTTAGTGTAGAACTATGGGGTTATTTTGGGGATTATTAAGGCTGTGTTAGTGTAGAACTATGGGATTATTTTGGAGATTAATAAGGCTATGTTAGTGTAGAACTATGGGATTATTTTGGAGATTATTAAGGCTGTGGTAGTGTAGAAATATGGGATTATTTTGGAGATTATTAAGGCTGTGTTAGTGTAGAACTGTGGGATTATTTGGGAGATTATTAAGGCTGTGTTAGTATAGAACTATGGGATTATTTTGGAGATTATTAAGGCTGTGTTAGTGTAGAACTATGGGATTATTTTGGAGATTAATAAGGCTATGTTAGTGTAGAAATATGGGATTATTTTGGAGATTATTAAGGCTGTGTTAGTGTAGAAATATGGGATTATTTTGGAGATTATTAATGCTGTGCTAGTGTAGAAATATGGGCTTATTTTGGAGATTATTTAGGCTGTGTTAGTGTAGAACTATGGGATTATTTTGGAGATTATTAAGGCTGTGCTAGTGTAGAAATATGGGGTTTTTTTGGAGATTATTAAGGCTGTGTTAGTGTAGAACTATGGGATTATTTTGGAGATTATTAAGGCTGTGTTAGTGTAGAACTATGGGATTATTTTGGAGATTAATAAAGCTATGTTAGTGTAGAACTATGGGATTATTTTGGAGATTATTAAGGCTGTGTTAGTGTAGAACTATGGGATTATTTTGGAGATTATTAAGGCTGTGTTAGTGTAGAAATATGGGATTATTTTGGAGATTATTAAGGCTGTGCTAGTGTAGAAATATGGGGTTATTTTAGAGATTATTAAGGCTGTGTTAGTGTAGAACTATGGGATTATTTTGAGGATTATTAAGGCTGTGTTAGTGTAGAAATATGGGATTATTTTGGACATTATTAAGGCTGTGTTAGTGTAGAACTGTGGGATTATTTTGGAGATTATTAAGGCTGTGTTAGTGTAGAACTATGGGATTATTTTGGAGATTAATAAAGCTATGTTAGTGTAGAACTGTGGGATTATTTTGGAGATTATTAAGGCTGTGTTAGTGTAGAACTATGGGGTTATTTTGGGGATTATTAAGGCTGTGTTAGTGTAGAACTATGGGATTATTTTGGAGATTAATAAGGCTATGTTAGTGTAGAACTATGGGATTATTTTGGAGATTATTAAGGCTGTGGTAGTGTAGAAATATGGGATTATTTTGGAGATTATTAAGGCTGTGTTAGTGTAGAACTGTGGGATTATTTGGGAGATTATTAAGGCTGTGTTAGTATAGAACTATGGGATTATTTTGGAGATTATTAAGGCTGTGTTAGTGTAGAACTATGGGATTATTTTGGAGATTAATAAGGCTATGTTAGTGTAGAAATATGGGATTATTTTGGAGATTATTAAGGCTGTGTTAGTGTAGAAATATGGGATTATTTTGGAGATTATTAATGCTGTGCTAGTGTAGAAATATGGGCTTATTTTGGAGATTATTTAGGCTGTGTTAGTGTAGAACTATGGGATTATTTTGGAGATTATTAAGGCTGTGCTAGTGTAGAAATATGGGGTTATTTTGGAGATTATTAAGGCTGTGTTAGTGTAGAACTATGGGATTATTTTGGAGATTATTAAGGCTGTGTTAGTGTAGAACTATGGGATTATTTTGGAGATTAATAAAGCTATGTTAGTGTAGAACTATGGGATTATTTTGGAGATTATTAAGGCTGTGTTAGTGTAGAACTATGGGATTATTTTGGAGATTATTAAGGCTGTGTTAGTGTAGAACTATGGGATTATTTTGGAGATTATTAAGGCTGTGTTAGTGTAGAAATATGGGGTTATTTTGGAGATTATTAAGGCTGTGTTAGTGTAGAACTATGGGATTATTTTGGAGATTATTAAGGCTGTGTTAGTGTAGAACTATGGGATTATTTTGGAGATTATTAAGGCTGTGTTAGTGTAGAACTATGGGATTATTTTGGAGATTATTAAGGCTGTGTTAGTGTAGAACTATGGGATTATTTTGGAGATTATTAAGGCTGTGTTAGTGTAGAAATATGGGATTATTTTGGAGATTATTAATGCTGTGCTAGTGTAGAAATATGGGCTTATTTTGGAGATTATTTAGGCTGTGTTAGTGTAGAACTATGGGATTATTTTGGAGATTATTAAGGCTGTGCTAGTGTAGAAATATGGGGTTATTTTGGAGATTATTAAGGCTGTGTTAGTGTAGAACTATGGGATTATTTTGGAGATTATTAAGGCTGTGTTAGTGTAGAACTATGGGATTATTTTGGAGATTAATAAAGCTATGTTAGTGTAGAACTATGGGATTATTTTGGAGATTATTAAGGCTGTGTTAGTGTAGAACTATGGGATTATTTTGGAGATTATTAAGGCTGTGTTAGTGTAGAACTATGGGATTATTTTGGAGATTATTAAGGCTGTGTTAGTGTAGAAATATGGGGTTATTTTGAGGATTATTAAGGCTGTGTTAGTGTAGAAATATGGGATTATTTTGGAGATTATTAAGGCTGTGTTAGTGTAGAACTATGGGATTATTTTGGAGATTATTAAGGCTGTGTTAGTGTAGAACTATGGGATTATTTTGGAGATTATTAAGGCTGTGTTAGTGTAGAACTATGGGATTATTTTGGAGATTAATAAAGCTATGTTAGTGTAGAACTATGGGATTATTTTGGAGATTATTAAGGCTGTGTTAGTGTAGAACTATGGGATTATTTTGGAGATTATTAAGGCTGTGTTAGTGTAGAACTATGGGATTATTTTGGAGATTATTAAGGCTGTGTTAGTGTAGAAATATGGGATTATTTTGGAGATTATTAATGCTGTGCTAGTGTAGAAATATGGGCTTATTTTGGAGATTATTTAGGCTGTGTTAGTGTAGAACTATGGGATTATTTTGGAGATTATTAAGGCTGTGCTAGTGTAGAAATATGGGTTATTTTGGAGATTATTAAGGCTGTGTTAGTGTAGAACTATGGGATTATTTTGGAGATTATTAAGGCTGTGTTAGTGTAGCACTATGGGATTATTTTCGAGATTAATAAAGCTATGTTAGTGTAGAACTATGGGATTATTTTGGAGATTATTAAGGCTGTGTTAGTGTAGAACTATGGGATTATTTTGGAGATTATTAAGGCTGTGTTAGTGTAGAACTATGGGATTATTTTGGAGATTATTAAGGCTGTGTTAGTGTAGAAATATGGGGTTATTTTGAGGATTATTAAGGCTGTGTTAGTGTAGAAATATGGGATTATTTTGGACATTATTAAGGCTGTGTTAGTGTAGAACTATGGGATTATTTTGGAGATTATTAAGGCTGTGTTAGTGTAGAACTATGGGATTATTTTGGAGATTATTAAGGCTGTGTTAGTGTAGAACTATGGGATTATTTTGGAGATTAATAAAGCTATGTTAGTGTAGAACTATGGGATTATTTTGGAGATTATTAAGGCTGTGTTAGTGTAGAACTATGGGATTATTTTGGAGATTATTAAGGCTGTGTTAGTGTAGAACTATGGGATTATTTTGGAGATTAATAAAGCTATGTTAGTGTAGAACTATGGGATTATTTTGGAGATTATTAAGGCTGTGTTAGTGTAGAACTATGGGATTATTTTGGAGATTATTAAGGCTGTGTTAGTGTAGAACTATGGGATTATTTTGGAGATTATTAAGGCTGTGTTAGTGTAGAAATATGGGATTATTTTGGAGATTATTAATGCTGTGCTAGTGTAGAAATATGGGCTTATTTTGGAGATTATTTAGGCTGTGTTAGTGTAGAACTATGGGATTATTTTGGAGATTATTAAGGCTGTGCTAGTGTAGAAATATGGGGTTATTTTGGAGATTATTAAGGCTGTGTTAGTGTAGAACTATGGGATTATTTTGGAGATTATTAAGGCTGTGTTAGTGTAGCACTATGGGATTATTTTGGAGATTAATAAAGCTATGTTAGTGTAGAACTATGGGATTATTTTGGAGATTATTAAGGCTGTGTTAGTGTAGAACTATGGGATTATTTTGGAGATTATTAAGGCTGTGTTAGTGTAGAACTATGGGATTATTTTGGAGATTATTAAGGCTGTGTTAGTGTAGAAATATGGGGTTATTTTGAGGATTATTAAGGCTGTGTTAGTGTAGAAATATGGGATTATTTTGGACATTATTAAGGCTGTGTTAGTGTAGAACTATGGGATTATTTTGGAGATTATTAAGGCTGTGTTAGTGTAGAACTATGGGATTATTTTGGAGATTATTAAGGCTGTGTTAGTGTAGAACTATGGGATTATTTTGGAGATTAATAAAGCTATGTTAGTGTAGAACTATGGGATTATTTTGGAGATTATTAAGGCTGTGTTAGTGTAGAACTATGGGATTATTTTGGAGATTATTAAGGCTGTGTTAGTGTAGAACTATGGGATTATTTTGGAGATTAATAAAGCTATGTTAGTGTAGAACTGTGGGATTATTCTTTAGATTATTAAGGCTGTGTTAGTCTTGCAAGTTCTTTAAAAAGATCTGACTAGTGCTGCACTCATATCTGCTTTGAATCTGCTTGTATGTGTTAAGTCGGTTACGTCTGTAGCGGCCGTCGTACTAAAAGCTCGCTTTAGCAGATGCTGGGCTGAACTTCAGCGCTGAGTGACCTCCACGCTCAGATTCATGACTGAACAGACATCCGTCAGCCGTGGGCCGCCTGCTGAGGGGAGAACATTTTGTTCAGGTGACTTTTCTTAATCCAGTGCAGAGACAGTTGAAGGAATAGGACAGATGCGCTCAAGCGCTTCAGAAGAGAGCACTGCAGGACATCGCCGTGACCACCGCTCCTCCTACGGCTCCACGTGCCTCACAGGTATCACACTTTCTTCAGGAAGCATCCAGTGAGAGGACAGCATGTTCAAAGGCACCAGCGCAGCACAGCCCCCGCCTTTCAGCTAAAAACAGTCCGTCAGAGCAGAGACTGACCCAAATACAGTAGCGCCAATGCGCTCTCCCTGCTTTTCCTTCTCACTCTCCATCCTTCATGCAGAATGTTGAATCAGAGCCTGCTCGATGCTGCTGCTGCTGTCGCCATGCCTACGCCGCCACGGAAACCGGGAAATTTCCACTCTGTTAGATGAGGTCATCACTAAAGAGCTCAGAACTCTGGACTCCTCTCTCTCTGATGTGATGTGACGGGAAAAAGACAGTGATTTACATCCCTCAGGTCTTGATGGGGGCTGTTACGAGGGCAGTGTCGTTGTCTTGGTGGCAGAAACAGATGCTTAGAGGGACACCTGTTTGAGGGCTAAAGGGGAACTCCACCTGTTTTTAAAATTTCTGCATAATTCAGTCATTGAGATGTAAATATTGTGGTTTTGATGTGAAATTCTTCATTGTGAACACTTAAAAAAGATGGTTCTTTACTATCCAGAACCAAGAAGAGTCAGAGAACCATTTGCATTCTTTGCATTGTGCAGTGGTTCTTCAAACTGATGGAGAATCGATCTGAAGAACCATATTTAGCTCCAAAAATGGCTCTACTATTGTCTTGCAGAACCCTTTTGGTACTACATAAAACCATTTTCAAAAAGGTTCCGTATAGAACAACATATTTCACCATGCAAGGAACCATCTAAGCATGACATGGTTCTGTATAAAATCCTTATATGGTCTCTCTATATAGAACACTGTCTTTACCAAAAAACCCTTGAAGAACCTTCGTCTTCTTTCCCGTCTGGTTCCCATCACCACCACTGTGAACAGCTCTGACTCAGTTTATCTAGAACCGAGCGTTTCACACCAAACCGCTCAGATTACATCTTAATGGTTTAATTGCAGAGAAATTTTCAAAAATGGGTGGAGTTCCCCTTTAAGGCTGGGCTCTAACAGCCACGTGCAGGTTAAGGTCTCTTTTTATTCCACGCATTTCCGTGCAGAACGTTCTAAGCCTGCAGACTGGAAGTGGGTTTCATGTCCTTACTGCAGCAACTGCCTCCTTCTCCCAGCATTAAATATAGCGTGTGCCAGGCGGCTGAACAGTAGGAACGGTAACGTCTTCTGACAGCTGTGTCTTTGTGCTACCTGACAGAAGCTGAAGCGTGAGAGTGGAACGTGGAACCCGCACATGCACAGGCACAAGCGCGATCTGCACCTCGGCCTTCCGTTTGAGCCGCTTATTTCTTCCTGTCGCTTTGCTTTTACCTTCTTTCGCTCTCTTTTAGATGCATTAAACTTCCTCTCCATGCAGCCCTGCTGTTCAAAGGGGAACTCCACCGATTTTCCAACATTCATGCGTAATTTAGGCCAGTGACCCTCGTGGTGGTTTCCTCTATCGTACAGCAGCGTGTGGTTTGAGAGCGTACGTGACGCATGACGGCACGTTCTGATCTGAAATATATTTCCAAAAGTATCTACCTTTAAACTTATAAAAGTATATAAAGGTAAAAAGGCAAATGTTTCACAAAGAAATTAAACGCTTTCTCTGTTCAGTGCTCAATTAGCATCATTTTCTTTAATAGTTTCATTTTACATGCATGAGAATTAAAAAAAAAAATAATATGAAAAAGTTTTATAAGGGGACTACTTTACCTTACCACGCCCTGCATGTCTCCCTCCACCATGAATGGAGTTGAAGTTCTCTAAACTCCCATAAAACAGCGTCTCAGTCATCAGGCAGTGAATTCAGAACCAGTTCATGTAGGAACTTTCTGTAGGAGCTTTTAGAGGGACGTCTGGTTCCCATCACCACCACTGTGAGGAGCTTTTAGGGGGGGACGTCTGGTTCCTATCACAACCACTGTGATGAGCTTTTAGAGGGGGACGTCTGGTTCCGATCACCACCACTGTGAGGAGCTTTTAGAGGGGGACGTCTGGTTCCTATCACCACCACTGTGAGGAGCTTTTAGAGGGGGATGTCTGGTTCCCATCACCACCACTGTGAGGAGCTTTTAGAGGGAGACGTCTGGTTCCCATCACCACCACTGTGAGGAGCTTTTAGAGGGGGACGTCTGGTTCCCATCACCACCACTGTGAGGAGCTTTTAGAGGGGGACGTCTGGTTCCCATCACCACCACTGTGAGGAGCTTTTAGAGGGGGACGTCTGGTTCCTATCACCACCACTGTGAGCAGCTCTGACTCTGTGAGTTTATCGAGAACAGAGCATTTCACACCGAACTGCTCAGAATCGCTCTGTTTACATCTGAACCAGATAATTTTTTAACTTTTTGGAGAACTGCTGTGCTGTCAGGGTAGATACGGCCACGCGAGCTCTCCCATTGGCCAGGACTTCAGGAGCGGGACTGAATTAGCATAGCTTTTGGTGGTTTCAGTCTCATTATTGTCTCAGTGATTATTTTGAGATACTGAGTCAATGTTTTGAGAAAATATATCAACACTGAGTAAATAAATCATTATTTTTAGATAATGCTTCAATAAGTCTTTATTTTGAGAGACAGGCTCAATATTTTGACATATTTCAATCAGAAACAGAAAAAAACAAACAAATAAATAAAAAGTCGTTTTTCTCCTTGTTTCTGGTGCAAATGAGCTTCTGTAGAACTCTCCTCACACTGAGGGAAAACACACATTGTGGTTCTGATCCAAAAGTACTCATCACCGGTGAAACTGAAGGAAAAGCAGAGGGTTCTCTCTCAGAACACTCAGAAGAGGAACCCGTTCTGAATTATGATGTAAAGTACTGAAGCAGGATTAAACAGACGCTCACATCCGTGAGATACACCAGTGACCAGCGCTAAACTCTCTCAGCAAAACTGGCGGAACATCAAGAAACCGGACAGGAGCTCACGCCGCTGAGCTGACCACAAATCACGACAGCTGGACGTCTGAGAGGGAGGTGATAGGAGACTGTGGAGGTTAGATCACCACAGTAACTGGTCAGGAAAAGCTTCAGAAAGTCCACTGACTCAGAACACGCGGCGAGGCCGGCGGGCGCCGGAGTCCGGCACTAAGAATTTATAGCATCTTTTTGTAGAACAGTTTCATGATTTCATGGAATTTGCAAATGAAGCAGTAAATCTCTAAAAAAAGAACAAACCACAAGTTTGACGTCCTGAAACACGTCAGTCTGCGCTTCTTCAGCCAACTGAGCACTGAGCACCGCGACTGTGAGCGCGTAAAAGTGCCTCGTTAACCACCGCAGCGCTTACACTGATAGAAATGAAGGTTCTGTTCAGGAACGTTTCTCCTTCATCGAGGTCCAAACAGTGTAAATGTACCCTCAGAGGTTCTCCAGTGGTTCTAAGGTCTGATTGTGGAGCTTAAATCAGGTTCTCCAGGTGAAAAGTTGGTATTTGTTCCTTTTCATAACCGAATGTTTTAAAACAGAGCAGTAGAGTAAAAGCCTGGAGGCGAGGCGAGGCGGGGTGTGTGGAGTCAGTCCAGCTTAGAACAGATCATTTCAGTGGATTATGGTTCAGTTATGATCCCTGACTGAAGGTACTGAGATGGAGCCTTGAGGGAACCACCCCAGTGACCAGTGGGGAACTGACCCAGAGACAGGAGGGGCACTGACCCAGAGACAGGAGGGGCACTGACCCAGAGACAGTTTAGAACCTTTATTCTGAGAATGTATATCAAATTAAAATCAGTTATTGATTTTTTTATTGATCACCCTTCCAAAACGGCTTAACTCATGTTACATACACTCTGTAATAAGATGGAGCTTCTGCGGTTCTTTAGTAAATAACGTGGTTCTATATAGAAGCATGAACACTTAAAGAACTTCGCAGTATTTAAGGGTTTCTTGCATTATGAAATGGTTTTTGTGGCTGATGGAGAAATTTCATGAACTTGCTAATATAACAAGATAAGTATCTCAAGATAACAACTTTTGTCATGTCGAGATAACAAGATGACTAACTTATTATCTCAAAATAACAATCGAGTAAATGGTAAGTAGCTCTTGGCCCCTCTGGTCAGCTGTAGTGGAAGTAAGACTGAGATCCTGCAAATGCAGCTTAGTCTTAAACATAAGCACAGACCCCCCCGTGTGCCCCCCACGTCTAAAATCCAGGGTTTAAAACTTGACTCGGCACGAGTGGAAAATCCTGCGTTACCATGGCTACGAAACACCGATAGTCATTTTATATGGCAGCCCTGCCTTATTAACCCACGTTCAACCCTGAGGATTTCTGACTGAGCCTCCACAGAGTTCAGAGTTCACCAACCAGCTTCTGTTTTAGGTCAGTTTCAAGTTTATCAGTGAATCAGAACCAGAACCGAGCTTTATTGGTCAGGTTTGCTTACACATACGAGGAAAGTGGTTTTGGCTACAGGAGCTCACAGATCACAGAACCAGCCCGACGTCACATGTAGAGAATAAAATAAACACAAACAAAAGAAAATAAACAGCAAATTAAAGGAAATAAAATAAAATATGCATTCCTGTCATCACTCGCATTATTACACACACACACACACACACACACACACACACACACACAGCAGTGCAGCAGCAGTTAAAGGGTGTATAGTGGCAGAGAAAAACATCAATGAGGTAACAGATAACTGGGGTACCAGGCAGATCAGTGGGGTAGCAGTCAGTTCAGTGGGGTACCAGGCAGATCAGTGGGGTACCAGGGAGATCAGTGGGGTAGCAGTCAGATCAGTGGGGTAATAAGGCAGGTAAGTGGGGTAACAGTCTGATCAGTGGGGTAATAAGGCAGGTAAGTGGGGTAGCAGTTCGATCAGTGGGGTAATAAGGCAGATAAGT
>NC_051211.1:56873703-56893703 GCF_015220715.1 Pygocentrus nattereri
GCTGCATGTTGCTGACGGCTGGATTAGGCCATGTTGAGCAGCTCTCTGCCGGTAGTGAGAAGTCTTGCTCGTAAGATTACTGCATTTTTATTTTCACACTTAAAAAAGATGGTTCTACTTTAGTAAAGTGAATAGTTCTATATAGAACCATTTCATGTTTAACTCCTACTTTGCACGGTGACATTGTTCTTCAGATTAGTAGAGAATGTGTTTTTAACTGGTTCTATACAGCACCAAATAGAGAACCATATAAAACACATCTCTATCAGTGTGAATGATTTAAGCATGCACATGGTTCCATATAGAACCGTTCTCTGTGTTAAGGAACGATGGTTTTTAAGAGTGTTCATCAAGATAAGAACATGCTTCATACTCAGGTGCCAAGCCTGATTTATGGTCCTGTTAAAACACCATGTCAGTTTTATAAATGTGCATGAAAAAGTGAAACACATTTGAAAAGATACGTCCGCTCTGACTGCTGAAGAGATAAGAGGCAGAGGCTGATGAATGCGGCTCAATTGTCCATCTGTGGGAGATCAGTATCGTTTTAAAGAAGACAGGATGACCGAAAATGGAATAAAGCACGAGGAGACGCTTTTACACATATTAGGTATGCAGCCAGCCTAGCGCCCAGTTGTCTGGACACACATGACCAGGCCGAGCGGCTGGAGCAAAGTGTCAGGCTGCGGTCAGATGGCAACCGACATCAGAAGCACGGCGAGAAAACATAGAGGTGAAGCCTTAAATTCCAATAATGCAGCAGAAATGATCAGAACAGAACCAGGTCTACCTCGCGTGTGGTCCGTGTTGCCATGCGCCCGCTTTATAAATCGATTCCAATCAAGGCTGAGCACGGCGAGCCTTCGGGCCAGCCCAAGGCAATAAACGGCAGGCCAGTATGAGAGTGAATTTCACTTGCCTGACAGATAGAACTGCATGTCTTCCACATGCTGCATTACTTTATTATCAACCTTGAGCTGCCGGTCCGTCAGCAGCCGGCAAGGGTGACCTGTGAAATGTTTACTGTGCAGCTTTGCTTCTTTACCGCTCTGTGTTCACATCCGGACGAAGCGCTTCTTATAGCTATACATACCTTCTATATCAGGGGTGTCAAACCAAACCAGCTGCACACACACACACACACACACACACATATGCATGCGCGCACACACACACACACTCACACACACACACTCTCTCACATGCATGCACACACACATGTGCGCGCACACACACACACACACACACACACACATATGCATGCGCGCACACACACACACACTCACACACACACACAGACACGTTTTTCAGTTTTTGACATAATTTGAAAATACAATTTGATCTTTACACCGTATGAAAATGTCACAATGAATGGATGAACAGAATGACTTGCAAAAAAATCCTGGTTCCATTGACTTCCATTAAAAGTAAAGTATGTTTTTCCTTCTCCTGTAAATTTCCCATTTTGAAGATACAAGGTTTTCAGCAGGGGCGCTCATGTACATGTGCAGGACACTGGGAGGGGGAGTGGCTACGTGCTAAACTTGAGAAACAGCCAAAGAGGAGACAATCTGAAGAAAAAGTTTGACATAAATGTTTTTAGATCAGGCGTCTGAGTTAATGAGGCTGAAATCGACCAGTCAAAATGGGTCATTTACATACATCACCCTAAAAAGCACCGCAAGAAAAAAAGAACTGATAAATTACTGAATACGGGTCTCGTACAGATGAATTATGACTTTTATGGTTTTGGAACATGAAATTACGCAGATGTTATACACAACCAAATCAAAACACAGGGAAGTGAATACAGACCGTTTAAAGGTGCTCTTGTTTGTAGGACATAATCAGGACTCTGTGCTGGTCCAGTTTATTTGCTCCAACGGTGGGTAGGTTTATACACCGTCATGCAGTACATGATAAACTCACATACAGAGATGACTTGGCTTTACGGTAAATGGACATCATTATTAAAGGGGACATTTGCCCATTTTCCTCTACTTACTGTCATTCCTCAAACACAAACACTCTGACTGTGGAAGTGATCGTGTTCAAATGATAGTCAGATGTTTACATGATGATTGTTCCTCTAGTTCATGGATTTTTAACGCTGTGCACTAGAGATTTCCTCCTGATTCTGCTGAATAGTCCAGAGTTCTGGACTGTGACGTTTGGGCAGATATAGTGAGCTGGTACAGTGCACTGTGTGTCTATTAAATAAGGCAAAGTTGCTAGGTAACTAGATTGTTGACACTGTTTGAGGCAGAGAGGATATTTACATACAGCACTGAGCAAAAGCTGTAGGCACGTAGATTTAAGGTAATTATTTTGTAATTCTTAGTGTGTGTTGTGCTGGTGTGAGTGGATCAGACACAGCAGTACTGCTGGAGTGTTTCCCTCTAGTCCTTCATCAGTGGTCACAGGACACTGTTGGCTGGATAGTTTTGGTTGGTGGACTATTCTCAGTCCAGCAGCGACACTGAGGTGTTTAAAAACTCCAGCAGCACTGCTGTGTCTGATCCACTCACACCAGCACAACACACACTAACACACCACCACCACGTCAGTGTTACTGCAGTGCTGAGAATGACCCACCACCCAAACAGTACCTGCTCTGTGAGGGTCCATGGGGGTCCTGACCACTGAAGGACAGGGTAACAGAGTATCAGAGAAACAGATGGACTACAGTCTGTAACTGTAGAACTACAGAGTGCAGCTATACGGTCAGTGGAGCTGATAAAGTGGACAGTGAGCGCAGAAACAAGGAGGTGGTCCGAACGTTACGCCTGACCGGTGTACGTATAAAACAAAGAGCAGAGAAGAGAAGGATGTAGAACGGCTGCATCTCACCCTCGCTTTCTCATTTAATATGCAAATGAGTTGAATTAATTAGGAACTGTCACTATGTTTCACCGTCTGTGTGAAGCTCCTGGACGTGTGACGATGTCTTTGTCAGCGTAATTTCCATATTGTGAAAGTGCTAAGCTCGCGCTCCATCGGCCGGTCCTAATCACCACCTCCGCCACCTTTGCCCCGTGGCCCTGAGCTATAGTTAGCTGTCTGTGTCCGCTGCCTAGCAACCACATCCAAAGCAGCATGTCTTTCGCTCTTTCTCTTTTTTCCAGCCCTCTGTTTTATCTTTCTGTCCTGCCAATGAGGACAAACAGAGAGAGAGAACACGTCCCTCCAGCTGCTTTTCTCAGAAACGTCCCCTCTGTCTTACAGACCCTCCGTTACTCTCTGTCTCTGCACCTGATGATCGCCTAATTAATCCAAACTAACACTTTAAACTCATGTTTCTCCAGTTTAGTCGTGGCTGGTTCGACTCTTTAGTTAGGTCACACGATGCTACCTATATCCTCCTATTCAGCCTATAACGCTTTAGCCCCGCCCCTTCACACTGACGTCATGAGGAGCGTTTCAGCCCGGACTGCTTTTTGAAAGAGTCACAGCCAATCAGAACAGAGATAGCATCACATATCATCACTGTTACAACAAAACATCACCAAATCAGTTTTAGAAGTGATTTTTGACGCTTTATATTGGCCTGTTCTTCGTGAAATCCACACACCACGAATAGAGTAGCTACGTTTTTCAAAATATGTAAAAAAAAAAAAAAAAAAAAAGAAAAAAGAAAACGAGTTTTTTCTCACAGCGATAATGATAAACTGTTTCATCTGAACTGTACTGACTACTTTGGCCACTTAATTGCCCTCATTTACCACCATGTCAAACATGATTATGGTGGGGTTTGTGTACTGATCTGTACAGTTGTGTGCAAAAGTTTGTGCACCCCAGTCAACGTCCGTGCTGTTGGTTTCCTAAAAGGAAATAAGTTAAAACTTCCTCTACAGGGAACACGGAGCACCTGCACAATCGCTTCTTATTTACTGAATTTCACATTCAGAAATAATAAAACATAAAATGTGCCATAACTTTTGCACAGGCTACGTTACATTGTATTTTTTCCAGTACGTTAAATTCAGCAAGTAAACAGTGACTTTAACAGTAACATTAAACGGCTGTTGGGTTGAACTGTAAATGAGATATTGTCCGGTTTGTGTTTAGTCCTGTTTAATAGGCCTTACTTATCGTGTTGTGTTGTTAAATTGAGTGAGTTTACATGCACTTACTAATCCGATAACTGCAGAAAAGAGGTTTTGTCAGTAATCTGATCAACACGTTTACATAGACCTGAGTAATCAGATAATGGGGAAACTCCAGGTCTACAGGAGTCAGACAGTAATCAGATAACGGGGAAACTCCAGGTCTACAGGAGTCAGACAGTAATCAGATAAGGGGGAAACTCCAGGTCTACAGGAGTCAGACAGTAATCAGATAATGGGGAAACTCCAGGTCTACAGGAGTCAGACAGTAATCAGATAACGGGGAAACTCCAGGTCTACAGGAGTCAGACAGTAATCAGATAATGGGGAAACTCCAGGTCTACAGGAGTCAGACAGTAATCAGATAATGGGGAAACTCCAGGTCTACAGGAGTCAGACAGTAATCAGATAATGGGGAAACTCCAGGTCTACAGGAGTCAGACAGTAATCAGATAAGGGGGAAACTCCAGGTCTACAGGAGTCAGACAGTAATCAGATAATGGGGAAACTCCAGGTCTACAGGAGTCAGACAGTAATCAGATAACGGGGAAACTCCAGGTCTACAGGAGTCAGACAGTAAGCAGATAATGGGGAAACTCCAGGTCTACAGGAGTCAGACAGTAATCAGATAATGGGGAAACTCCAGGTCTACAGGAGTCAGACAGTAATCAGATAATGGGGAAACTCCAGGTCTACAGGAGTCAGACAGTAATCAGATAATGGGGAAACTCCAGGTCTACAGGAGTCAGACAGTAATCAGATAATGGGGAAACTCCAGGTCTACAGGAGTCAGACAGTAATCAGATAATGGGGAAACTCCAGGTCTACAGGAGTCAAACAGTAATCAGATAATGGGGAAACTCCAGGTCTACATGAGTCAGACAGTAATCAGATAAGGGGGAAACTCCAGGTCTACAGGAGTCAGACAGTAATCAGATAATGGGGAAACTCCAGGTCTACATGAGTCAGACAGTAATCAGATAAGGGGGAAACTCCAGGTCTACAGGAGTCAGACAGTAATCAGATAATGGGGAAACTCCAGGTCTACAGGAGTCAGACAGTAATCAGATAATGGGGAAACTCCAGGTCTACAGGAGTCAGACAGTAATCAGATAAGGGGGAAACTCCAGGTCTACAGGAGTCAGACAGTAATCAGATAACAGGGAAACTCCAGGTCTACAGGAGTCAGACAGTAATCAGATAATGGGGAAACTCCAGGTCTACAGGAGTCAGACAGTAATCAGATAAGGGGGAAACTCCAGGTCTACAGGAGTCAGACAGTAATCAGATAATGGGGAAACTCCAGGTCTACAGGAGTCAGACAGTAATCAGATAATGGGGAAACTCCAGGTTTACAGGAGTCAGACAGTAATCAGATAATGGGGAAACTCCAGGTCTACAGGAGTCAGACAGTAATCAGATAACGGGGAAACTCCAGGTCTACAGGAGTCAGACAGTAATCAGATAATGGGGAAACTCCAGGTCTACAGGAGTCAGACAGTAATCAGATAAGGGGGAAACTCCAGGTCTACAGGAGTCAGACAGTAATCAGATAAGGGGGAAACTCCAGGTCTACAGGAGTCAGACAGTAATCAGATAATGGGGAAACTCCAGGTCTACAGGAGTCAGACAGTAATCAGATAACGGGGAAACTCCAGGTTTACAGGAGTCAGACAGTAATCAGATAACGGGGAAACTCCAGGTCTACAGGAGTCAGACAGTAATCAGATAAGGGGGAAACTCCAGGTCTACAGGAGTCAGACAGTAATCAGATAATGGGGAAACTCCAGGTCTACAGGAGTCAGACAGTAATCAGATTTCTGCCAACCAGCCAATAAACTCATACAAACAAACATCATCTAGAAAATTAAGAATATTTAAATCCTTAATTTCGTCAAGCATGTATTTGGTTTCAACGTTGCTCCAAAAGTGTTTTGCTGGCGATGCTGCTCGCTTATTTCCGGTACCGCCGTCTGTTTTCACACATGCTCAGACTGAGAGATCCAAAAGAAATCAGAGTAAGAGCTACAGCACTGAGAAATCTGATCACTGAGCTAAAATCCAGCCTCTTTATCAGATTACCTCACTTCAATCTAAGAAATCAGAGAGTGCTGTTTACATGACCATTTGAATAATCAGATAACTGCAGAAATCTGATAACGATGGGATTAATGAATGCATGTAAACACTCAGTGTCATCGTTATATTGTGAAGGTAGGACGTTCACTGCACTGTGAACAGCTCCTATGAACGGTTGCGGAGTATTTACACTTAAATTAAGCACAAGTGAAGTGAATGTAATCTGTCCAGCGCTAATAAAGACTGCAGCGGGTATGAATGACCACAGGATTGTAGTGGTATCGTGAGAGTATCAGGGTACAGGCCATTGATTGTAAACCAGCGGCCTGCGCCCGAGCGGAGATGCCGATGAGTCAGGGAGGACCACTGCATTGATCTTGTGCTTGGCTGAAGCAAATCTGATAATACAATGTCAATTTCAGTGCAGCATTTTTGTGATTTTCATTATCTCAGTGTCCCTCAAGGGCACCAGGCTAGTGCAGCCACAGACAGCCTCACTGTGGCAAAACTCGAATTATAAAACGGCTCTGGAATCTGATTTGCTCAGCTGTAATGTACTCAACACAAACTCAGCGGAGTTCTGCATTAAGCGCTGTTGAAGGAACACTCTTTGCCTTTTGTCACACAGTAACTACAGAACACTGTTGTCCAGCTATATTGATAGATGTAGGCCTTGTTTATTACAATTATTATTAATAATCAATTATTTATTGACTTTGGTATGTTTTATCTGCCAAAGTTGACACGTTAATATCTCATTAACATGATGTTATCCACTGCACTCATTTTCTGACCCTTTGACCCACCGTAGTAGTGCAGGCTAAGCCAACCATGCTGGACAGATGATGATGGGAACTGAATCAACAAGCAGCAAACTAACAAGAGCAACAGCAAAAACTCATTTGTTGATTTATTCTCACAACAACACGACAAATACTCAAACACTTCACTATCACTATCAAACACTTCCAATTTACTGACCGAAGTCTCATCACTGCAACAAAATATTTTATTTAAGATATTTTTCCCCAGCTTTTCTTTTCAGTATGGAATTTAATCAATTTGTGTTCTATTTATTCACAATGACCTCAGAATAAAGTCGGTCACACCAGTGACGTCAGCTAGAAGCTTCATATGAGATCATGAGCTGAATGAGAAGATCTCTGAGAACTGAGAGACGCAGTGGACTCACCATGAGCTTTTCTTCATAGATCCTCAGACAACAGGTCAGAGGAGGTCAAGTGACGTCATCGGTGTGACTTTTATTTCAAAATAAGAGTTTTTTGTTACGCAGTAACACCAGTGACTCGACTCCTGGGGACTTTCATTACATATTTATAATATTTATTTGCAATTTGTTTTCTTTATTATTTAAACCATATATTTCATAGTCATGTGTGGATTATTACTGTCAAAATTGCAGAAAAGAGTTTTTTACCTCAAAATATGGCCTCAGCCTTCACAGCTGACTGAGGACGAGCTCTTCTGTGGTGATTGGAATTCTTTGATTGATTAAAAAAACTATTGATAAATTGAGGCTCAAGAAGCTGTAATTGTTAAAATATTTTATTTTAAAACATAAATAAATTTGTAACCCTCACTTGTTTATTAAGTGTAATATATCTGTGAACGCTTGGGACACAAACGGACGTTGACTCTTAAACGACTGTATCTAAAAACATCCTTACATAAACAGAACTTGTAGCTGCTTCCTACCTCGAGAGGAACTTGATCTCAGGCCAGCCTCAAAGACAGCACGGCAGCAGGGCACATGTGATGAGGCGCTCTGTTGCTTGGCAACTAAACAAACTTTAATCCTCAATGCTAGTGCCAGATTAGCTCGTTAGCCTCTGCTGGTAGGCCGTCAGCCTGCACTCAGGCCGTGCTCTCGCAGGCAGCTATAAAAAGCCTTGATGCGAAATGTTGCTGAAGTAATGAAGTGATGAAGGTTCATTTATACGGAGCCTTTTATGTCATTCTGCGAGGCTTGTTTTGGCCGTGAGGAGGAAGGAGGCCGTTTAAAGGGCAAACTCACCAGTGTCTCTGGGATTTCTGCAGAAGTCAACAGTTGAGATGTAAAGACTTCAGAGCGGTTTGGTGTGAAACGGCCATTCCAGAGAAACTACAGTCAGAACTGCTCACAGAGGTGGTGACAGGAACCAGACCGCCTCTAAATGAGGCACTGCTTTGCGATTTTTGGGGATGTATAGATGTAGAAAAGGTTTTGGGGATGTATAGATGTAGAAAAGGTTTTAGGGATGTATAGATGTAGAAAAGGTTTTAGGGATGTATAGATGTAGAAAAGGTTTTGGGGATGTATAGATGTAGAAAAGGTTTTAGGGATGTATAGATGTAGAAAAGGTTTTAGGGATGTATAGATGTAGAAAAGGTTTTGGGGATGTATAGATGTAGAAAAGGTTTTAGGGATGTATAGATGTAGAAAAGGTTTTAGGGATGTATAGATGTAGAAAAGGTTTTAGGGATGTATAGATGTAGAAAAGGTTTTGGGGATGTATAGATGTAGAAAAGGTTTTAGGGATGTATAGATGTAGAAAAGGTTTTAGGGATGTATAGATGTAGAAAAGGTTTTGGGGATGTATAGATGTAGAAAAGGTTTTAGGGATGTATAGATGTAGAAAAGGTTTTAGGGATGTATAGATGTAGAAAAGGTTTTAGGGATGTATAGATGTAGAAAAGGTTTTAGGGATGTATAGATGTAGAAAAGGTTTTGGGGATGTATAGATGTAGAAAAGGGATGTACATACACAGAAATGACTTGGGCGTTTTGGGTGACTATAGAGTTTTTAACTCCACGCATGATTTGACTAATCCTGGAAAAATGAGTTTACAATAATCTTCACGTAAGAAATATTAAATGTATTTGCTCATCTCTGATGATTTCACTTACCAAGACGCCTCAAACCCCAACTCACTTGCTCGCTCTGTTTGCTTCCATTTGTTTGAGTTAGGGACCGTCTCAAAATTACCACCTGTAATGGGTTCTCAGTTTAACTGTTCAGTGCATTCGTTCTCCGCTCGGCTCTCAGACTCCGTGGAGGCCTTCCCGTGTGGAGGAAGGTGACAGTGAGTGAACTGAACACTGTGCCTCGACTGACAGCTGCTCCGCAGGCAGTTATTCACTTATACGCCAGCAAACACTGTGTACTAGGGCATATCTCTATTTTCATCCCAGCTTTTCACCCATTCAGCATCTCTATCTCTCTCGCTCTCTTTCTCAGACACACCGAAACGGAGAGATAGGAAGAGAAACAGAGGGAGAGAAAAACTGAAGGAGGAAATGAAGTAAAATTCAATTTGCCTCTCAGTAATATCCTCTCAGATCAGTGTGATGTAGGTTTTCTGCTAGTGATTGAAACATCTTTCCCTTCCCCTCTCTCTCTCTCTCTCCCTCTCTCTCTCTCTCTCCCTCTCTCTCTCTCCCTCTCGCTCTCCCTCTCTCTCTCCCTCTCCCTCTCCCTCTCTCTCCCTCTCTCTCTCCCTCTCTCCCTCTCGCTCTCCCTCTCTCCCTGTCCCTCTCCCGCTCTCTCCCTCTCTCTCTCCCTCTCTCCCTCTCTCTCCCTCTCTCTCTCCCTCTCTCCCTCTCTCTCCCTCTCTCTCTCCCTCTCTCCCTCTCGCTCTCCCGCTCTCTCTCTATCTCTCTCTCTCTCTCTCTCTCTCTCGCTCTCCCGCTCTCTCTCTATCTCTCTCTCTCTCTCTCTCTATCTCCCTCTTTCTCTCTTCCTCTCTCTCTGCGCCTCTCTCTCTCTCTCTCTCTCTCTCTCTATCTCCCTCTTTCTCTCTTCCTCTCTCTCTGCGCCTCTCTCTCTCTCTCTCTCTGTCTTGCTTGCTCGCTCACTCTCCTTCTCAGCTGGGCACTGCTACCTGGCAACAAGGCGGTTGCCAGGGCAATTGGGCTGAGTGCTGTAAGTGGGGGCTCGAGGCAGCTGCTCCCTCACACACACACACACACACACACACACACACACACACACACACACACACACACACACACACACACACACACACACACACACACATGCAGGATGCCCACCCAGATCTCCTCCATCTATTGTTCCACAGACCTAATTCAAAGGTGACTTTACACCTGCAGCGTCTCGGCTGCTGCTCGTTTACAGCTCGCGGTTCTCTTCACTTTCATTCCCGGTAGTTTTTTATTCATATTACCAAACAAACATGTGCAGCACATTCACTGGAAAAATGGCCTCTTCTCCAGCGTCGTCAGCATATCTAATATTTCTCCTTTTGAGACTGTGGTAAGAATATTATTAGATGATGTAAATAATTCTACACGTTTGCTTGTTTTAGGTCAGACAATTTTGCACATTTCAAATATTGCCTAAAACTGGTAAAACACACTTTTTTATAACACACTTTATATTTAATCTTTCCCCAATTTGTTAAACTCAGTGAATAAATAGACCTTGAGCTCTAAAATTGGCAGAACAAAAGCCATATTGATGTTTATGTAACTTATTTTCACTAAAGTCATTTGACTGGAGGTGGTTTTGCATAGAACTGTATAGATTTAGTTAGTTAATTATAGCTAAGCGCATTGTCAGACAGACAGACAGACAGACAGACAGACAGACAGACTTCATTGATCCTGAAGGGAAATTTAAGCTTTGAAAGACATTATTGCACATAAACTTACATACATGAGGCAGAAATGAAAATTTTGAGGTAAGAGTAAAATATGGGAGAGTGGACATAGAGTTATATGTATTTACACAGCATGTAGGACAAGTTTGACATATAACACACATAAATGTGCTAAAAATAAAGAATAAAACATAATAATCTTTCCAGAAAATGTCCTTAATGTGATTTAATATATGTACAGTGCCCTTCAGAGCTATTGCCAAAGATGAGACGGCGGTCATGAGCGATGCCGTTATTTCCGGCTTGGTCAGATTCATCACTACGAAATATTCTTCACAAACCAGAGTGAGTCATGATGATTACCAGACATGCAGTAGATGATATCCTCATATTTTCATTGTGCTGGCGCTGCCGTCCGCAGATCCACTGCTTCACCGGGATATGAACACAAGGTAACACAGAAACCAAAACTGCACCCCTCATCTATCAACACGCAGAAGGTCAGAGACCAGGCGAGCGAATTGAGACGAAGGGCTGCTGACCTTCATAAATCAGAAACTGCCTGTGAAATATTGCTCATGCACTTTGAAAATACTCAGCTGCAGTGTTAAAGCAATAAGAAAGATATTAAAGCCACTGGAGGTGTGGTGAACCTGCCCAGGTGAAAAACAGGATGAATGTGCATTTAGTTCCTCTGTGAGGTTTTCAAAAAGCACATAGTTCTCCAACCAGCGCACGAGGAGAAGAGTAGATGCAGACATGTTGGAGTTACCAGGCCTCAAAACGCGTGGCAAAGTCTCAGTTCCTTGACAGCAAACAACCAAGGCCGGTCTTTTCTGTCATTAACTCTGCGGTCCAGGAACTCGCCCATGAATCCGTAGAGACGCCCTTTCCATTCCATCTTTTCACGAGATCCTCACATCCGGAGTTATGAGCCTATGAAGAGGGGCTGAGATACACGTCACCTGCCTCTCACCGTGTGGAGCTGCTGGATTCGTGTGTCCGTCTACATTCTGTGTGAAACTGACCGACGGACACTCAGGACATCACTAAGGACTGACCGTCACGCCGGACACCCTTCATTCTTCATTCAGTCCACATCAGAGACTCGTGTGTTTCCAGCTGCTGAAGCTGCTGCAGCGGTTTGGAAAGCAGTGATGAAGATAACGGTGCGTTTCTAAGCAGCAGGACTTGTGTAAGTTTCACTGTGTTAAGCTAAAGCCAGACTTACACCGACTGGGCAAGACAGTGGCTTGTATAAACAAGTCATATCACTGGTTTCACGTTAGTCTCGTTAGTTCTGGCTCGTTAGTTCTCCTGAGTCTTCTGGTGTATCGTTTTCTTCACTCACTTTCCGTGGAATAGAAGAAAAGGAAAGCTGGGAATGGATAATTAGCTGATTGCAAACTCATGGTGATTTCCTTCCTCGTGCTGTTCCTCTGGAGATTCCCTGTAGCTGTAGATATTCATCTCTGTGCTTCAGTGACGCCGCCGTTTACCTCTCTAACTGCGTGATGGCTTCCTTGTCCTTGTGACTCAGTGGTTTGAAGATGACGGCCTGCGGCTCATTGCCTCTTGGTTTTCTGCTGCGGTGAACTCTCTCTATCTTGATGTATTTGCCAGCAGTGGAGGGAACCACGCTGGTAAGCTGGTGTGAAGAATGGAGTTGCACTTTGTGCCCTCAGCTTTCTCACTGAGGCCCTGTGAGTGAAGGCTGGAGCTGCTGCATGCAGACAAAGACATCTCTGTTAGGATCACGGCTGCTTGGTGGTTCTTAAGGAAAGGGAATGGTTCCATTTAGAACTAATGGTTCTTTGCAGGGTGAAACCACTATTCAGATTGATGGAGAATGTGTTGTATATGGTTCTATGTAGAACCTTTTTGAAAATGGTTCTATGTAGCCCCGGAAAAGGGTTCTTCTATTGTTACAAGCTTGATGTCTCAACAATAGCAGAACCATTTTAGTGTTATATAGAACCATGTACAACACATTCTCCAACACGTTCTCAATTTCACAGTGTGGAGAACTCTTTAAGCATGCGAATGGTTCTTTGAGTGTCTGCGGTTCTAAATGGAATTGATAAAGAACTTTATCTTAAGTCTTTTTTTAAAAATATAGACAAAGACATTTTGTTAGGATTTTGGGGCTGCTTGTACATACACTCTTAAAAGATGGTTCTTTAGTAAATGGAATGGTTCTATTTAGAGCCATGAGTTCTGTATAAAAGCTTAAATTGTTATTTGCATGATTGAAGGGTTCTTCAGACTAATGGAGAATGTATTGCAAGCGAAAACGGTTCTATATGGCACCAAAAAACATTTTGATATATCAACATCAATCTGAAGAAACGTTGCGGAGAACCCTTTAAGCATGCGATTGGTTCTTTGAGTGTTTATGGTTCTATACAGAACCCTTGTCTTTACTGAAGAACGTGCCATCGTTTTGAGAATAAAAAATTCAGTGTCACTTGATTTTAAGAAAGTCTTGGAAACCTGATGTTTTCTTCAGCAAAGGGAAAATTAAACAGCATTGTAAACAATAACCGGACAGACAGCACGTCTACAGATTTGATTTGATTTGATTACAGAAAGGAAACCTGCTGTTTTTCAGTGTTTATTTGGATTTTAAACAACTTAAAGCACCCAGCAAATGACACATACTGCAGTCGACTGTTTGGGCAGTAAAATTAGAAGGCTGTAAACAAACTGCTTGGCAGCAGGAGGCCCTGCAGCTTTATGTGCATTACATAATAGGTGTAATACTAATGATCCATCAGATGTATTAATAAAAATATCTCTGAAGAGCAGCGCAGGATGACGGTGCAGGTGGTACCTCGCCCAGCGCTGTCTGTGCAGTTATATGTGAGTTTGGGCTCCCCTGGTCAAGTGACCCATATTGTTGATTTTCTAAGTCTAAATAAGTTCCACGTCCTCCACACTCTCAGAAATAAAGGTTCTAGACTGTCTCTGGGTCAGTTCCCCTCTCGTCACTGGGGTGGAACCCTCAAGGCTCCCCCTCTAAAAGCTCCTCACAGAAAGTTCCTACATGAGCTGGTTCTGAATTCCCTGCCTGATGACTGAGACGCTGTTTTATGAGAGTTTTAAGACAACGTTTAAAGTGCATTCACAGCACAGAGACACATGCATAAGGCAACATAGTGCACATATGAATAAGACGACGTGTGTAGGGTTAAAATGTCTCTATTTGTGTTGTAGTCATGGCGACCCCTGGTTCCTATCACCACCACTGAGTCTCTAAAATGCACCAAACCACTGAATTATGCAGAAATTAAAAGAGAAAACTGCTGGAATTCCCCTTTAAGGTGGGAACAGTGGAGCATGTGAGATTAAAAAGGTGCAGGTCCAGCTGGTGTGATGAAGGGTAGTGAGCAGGACTGCCGTGCAGTAGAAGGATTACTGTGGCACCTCTGCAGAAGAAGTAGATACTTGAGGAACTCGGTGTGCTGTCTGGATTAAGGCGGTGTATTTTCCCCTTCCACCTGCACCTGACTACTGCGGTAAAAATAGTTACATGATGCTTGAGAGCTTAGCTTAGCAGGGAGTCAGGAACACAGAGAGTTTAACCCTTTAAACGGCCAGAGCCCGCCGGCAGGCCCGGAGCGTTACTACACACTCCTGTAACCTTAGAATAGCTCAGCCAGTCTGCACTGAAGCCCCTGTAGTTTCTGAATAATAAGCCTTGGTCTGTAATACGCCTGAGATTTTAAGGGGTTAAGGAGATGAGCTGCACTGCCAGTCCTGATGTGCTGAACAGTGTAACAGCTGGTTGTACTGAAGTGCTCAATTTTACAGTGATTGAAGGAAAACTTACTGCCGGGGTATAAACAGAGCTGTGTGGCAATAACATCGAGCGAAGGGACTCCGTCATTTCATTAAAACCTGGACTCAAATGAGTTGGCTTGACGTGAAACGTTCAGTTCTTTGTTTTTTGTCACATTAATACAGTTTAGCTATGCATTAAACATCCCCTTGTTTCACTGGTACCAGACAGAGTAGAACAGAACCACTACATTCTTACAAAAACATGGTTCTTTAAGGGTTTTTGGCAATGACAATGGTTCTATATAGAACCATGGACACTCAAAGAGCCATTTGCATGCTTAAAGTCTGGTAAAATGGTTCCTCAGATTGATGGAGAATGTATTGTGAATGGTTCTACATAGAACCTTTTTGAAAAGGGTTCTGTATAGCACCAAAAGAGGTTCTATTGTATATAAGCTTGACATCATAACAATAGCAGAACCCTTTTTGGTGCTGTTTAGAACCATATACGTTTTACAGTGACTCGAGTCCTGCCACTGTTTTCCGTGTTGAGATGATCATCTATAGTTTAAGTGGTAACTTGTTAGAACCCCAAACAGGCATTAATCAGCCAACGATCATCATTATTTACATAATTAAGACCACTTGTGCCAGTCGTTATCACTAGCTAGCCTCTTTTACCCTTAACGTTGTGTGTAAATGTCTTGATATATGGACTAAAAGAAATGCCCCAGAATTACTCTGGAAAACTCCGGTTCCATTGACTGAGAGTGAAGTATGTTGTTCCTCCTCCTGTGAAGTTGCCGTTTTGAAGATACGAGGTTTTGTTCCTGACAGCAGTGGAATATGATCTTGACTGTTTATCGATGGCAGTGCTGAGAGGACAGGTGTTGTGTATATAAAGGTCCCTAGATTTGGTAGCTTGGCTGTTTGTGGCCGGTTGATGAGGTGGGCTCACAGCCTCTGAGGCACATAAGGTTTGTCATACGATGGTGGGTTTAGACAATGAATGTATTGCAAGCCCTTTCCAGCCAATCCCTTCAATCCTTAAGGGCTAGTTTGATGGCTTGAGGCTTGAGAACAGACACCGCTTTCACCTCTGACTTATCCACCCCTATGACAAAGGGATTAGACGGGCCCGGGCGCCTCAGCAATGAAGCAGTGGTGAACCTCCGGCTCTTCAGGTCACAGAAAGCCTCCTCTGCAGCCACGGGACACTGATGCCAGTAGGAAGCGGCTTTGAGCTGCACTTTGAGGAGGTGGCAAGTCTGGAAACCACAGAAAGTCTTTTAATTGTTTCAAGATTGATCATTTCAGCTTTTGCTTCCTCTGTCAGAGCCCCTTCCAGACTCAGGGCAGGACTGGAAAAGGAGGCAGAACTCTGGGAAAAGATTAATGCTCAACCTGGGCTCATGTGACTGTTACTTTATTGGATGGATGGAGACGAGAGCTGAATGCTAACCATGATAACTGCTAAGGCTGGCCTGGATCAGTTAAACGGTTCAGTATTTGTTTCCTCATTAAGTATTCACAACACTCTTTAAAAACATGGTCCTTCAAGGGTTCTTTAGCAAAGAAAATGGTTCTATATAGAACCACGGACACTTAAAGATCCTTAAAGTGTTCTTAGCATGGTGAAATGGTTCTTCAAACTGATGAAGAATGTGCTGTAGATGGTTCTATATAGAAAGCTTTTTGAAAATGGTTCTACGTAGGACCAAAAAGGGCTCTTCTACTCGATACAAGCTTGACATTGTAACAACCCTTTTTGGTGCTATCTAGAACGTTACACATTCTCCATCAATCAGAAGAACGATTTCACCATGCAAAGAACCATTTAAGCATGTAAATGGTGATCTAAATACAACCCCAATTCCAGTGAAAACAGAATACGATGATTTGAAAATCCTTTTCAGCCGACCACAGGACACTTTTCCACTCTGCGTCAGTCCATCTCAGATGAGCTCGGCCCAGAGAAGCCGGCGGTGTTTCTGGGTGGTGTTGATATCTGGCTTCGCTTTGCATGGCAGAGTTTTAACTTGAACCTCGCCCGTCCTTGCTTGTGAACGACTGAGCCTTTCAGTGATGCTCCCTTTATACCCAATCATGACACTCACCTGTTTCCAATTAACCTGTTCACCTGTGGAATTTTCCAAACAGGTGTTTTTGAGCATTCCTCAACTTTCCCAGTCTTTTGTTGCCCCTGTCCCAACTTCTCTGGAACGTGTTGCAGGCATCAAATTCAAAATGAGTGAATATTTACAAAAAACAATAAAGTTTATCTGTTTGAACATTAAATATCTGGTCTTTGTAGTGGATTCAGTTGAATATCGGTTGAAAAGGATTTGCAGATCATCGTATTCTGTTTTTATTTATGTTTTACACAACGTCCCAACTTCACTGGAATTGGGGTTGTAGAACCATTGTCTTTGCTAAAGAACCCCTTTTTTTATCATCTTCTTTCAAGTCATTTTTTCATGACATAGTGTCAAATATGAAAGGCCTCTCCAGCCGCCTTAGTGGCCAGAGGTGGTGCTGAAGGCCATCATCCATTCATCATCTCTTCTAACATGAACACAGTGGTCAGCACTGTGTAAATCCAGCTTAGTGAGTATTCGTCCTGCAGGCTAAAGGCTCCAGAGAAATGGGAAACCAGAATTTCAAAGTAATCTTACTGAGTGCCCAGTAATTTATGCAGGAGCTTCATATGCCCACTGATGCAGGAGAAGCTGATAAGTCTGGTAAACCCAGTGCCTCTATGATGTTATTCCTCCATGACCACAAGCTCCCTCACAGTAAAGCCAGAAGCCAGTCAGAATCGCTCCTGACAGCACCTCCATGGGAAAGTCATGGGGCTAGTGAGGAGGCAGGGCTGTACGAGGTCTTGATAGGGTTAGGGTCAGGGCTTGATGGATGTAGATGCTCAGAAGCAATGCCTGCTCACAGGGTGAGGAAAAAACTCATGGTCCACCAACTCTGGACCATCTGGAACATCAAACAGCCAAGGCCCAATGCCATTCCACCCCTTGCCCCTACCCCTCAGCCCTAGCCAGGGGTAGGGTGTCCTGATTCTTGCTGAGATGGAGGGGTTCCAAATGTTAAAATTTACAGTAATCACTGTATGATCTTACTTTAATGTTGTTTGTGTATTCTGGTCCTTCAGAACGAGCATAAACCTTCGCCAGTAGTGCTGACATCTCGGTAGCCAGTTAGCTAACTTTCCCGTTCCACCTTAAATGGAGCGGCAGTTACATTCTAGCAACAGAACTGCTGCTCCATTTAAGGTGGAACGGGAAAATTTGTTTAAGAACCTGGAGAATCTCTGATTTCAGCTTCATATCACTGAAGAATTAGGGGGGGTGATAATAAATAACTGCCCCCCTCTTTGAAGGCGTCTGATCCCTAAATGTAACTAAAGCCCAGCAGTGAGGAGCTGAACTTTCCCCTCCTCTGCTGTCCCTGCAGACGGGCAGGGCCGCCTACAGAGCGGCAGTGATCTTTTAATGTGAGGGTCCCTTTTCCTATAGGGGACGATTTCAACCACTACAGCTTGTAACTCAGTTCTAAGGAGCAACGTGACACTTGAAAACAAGGGGTAGAGCTAAAAATAAGAAATGGGACTGGGCCTAAAAGTAGTCTGGCTCAGATTCTGAAATCTGTGCCAGGGTTTTAAAGGGATGATAACCATGTGGAGCCAAAAGTGGTGTTGAACGCACCACAAGCCCAGTTCATTTACCGTAAAGAGGTGCTCTGTGTAGTCCTCTGGAGAACAGCTGTAGTAGCTGTGTGAGGTTATAAACCAGTTCAGTTAGCTCTTCAAAACATACACAGCTACTTCATTAAAACACCTTCACTATTTTATCAGCTCCACTGACCACATGCACTGTATTTCCAAAAGTATTCGGTCGTCTGGCTTCACGCGCATATGAACTTGAGTGACGTCCCATTCTTAATCCATAGGGTTTAATATGATGTCGGCTCACCCTTTGCAGCTATAACAGCTTCAGCTCTTCTGGGAAGGCTTTCCACAAGGGTTAGGAGTGTTTATGGAAATTTCTGACCGTTCTTCCAGAAGCACATTTGGACGAGAAGGCCTGGCTCACAGTCTCCACTCTAATTCATCCCAAAGGTGTTCTATGGGGTTGAGGTCAGGACTCTGTGCAGGCCAGTCGAGTTCTTCCACACCAAACTGGCTCATCCACGTCTTTATGGACCTGCTTTGAGCTCAGGACCCCCATGTTTGGGTGGTGAGTCATTCTCAGCACTGCAGTGACACTGACATGGTGGTGGCCTGTTAGTGTGTGTTGTGCTGGTCTGAGTGGATCAGGCACAGCAGTGCTGCTGGAGTTTTTAAACACTGTGTCCACTCACTGTCCACTCTATTAGACACTCCTACCTTGTCGGTCCACCTTGTAGATGTAAAGTCAGAGACGACAGCTCATCTGCTGCTGCACGGTTTGTGTTGGTCATCCTCTAGTCCTTCATCAGTGGTCACAGGACGCTGCCCACAGGACGCTGCCCGCAGGACGCTGCCCGCAGGACGCTGCCCACAGGACGCCGCCCACAGGAAGCTGCCCACAGGACGCCGCCCACAGGACGCTGCTGGCTGGATATTTTTGGTTGTTAGTCCAGCAGCGACACTGAGGTGTTTTGGAACCTTTAAAGGGGAAATCAAGAACATATTTTATGTTTTAGTGTATAAAACCACACAAATGTCATTAGTGGAAAAAATAGGCACAAGAAAATGCAAAAAATGTTCACAGATAGAAATAAAGTTCTTATAAATATGTCCTTAAAAAGGTCCTCTCAAAGACAGAGCTGTGTTTTTATATGAATAGTGGGTTTAATAATGTACTGTATTGTATTTCTGCGCGTGGCGTCCAGCAGCACCATCTGATTTGGTGTTTCATCATGCTAAGCGAGTATTGGCAGGTAGGAGTGGGTAATAAATGTTGGAGATAAATTTTCAGGGAGGGACGGGACACATGCCTGAGACACACAGAGCGTACATCAGAGATGGAGTCACCTTGTGCTGAAGAACAGACAGTCAGTAAACCTGATATATTACCCAAGACCCAATTAGATACTCTCTCCCTCTCCCTCCCTCTCTCTCCCTCTCTCCCTCTCCCTCTCTCTCTCTCCCTCTCTCTCCCTCTCTCTCCCTCTCACTCTCTCCCTCTCTCCCTCTCCCTCTCTCTCTCTCTCTCTCTCTCTCTCTCTCTCTCCCTCTCCCTCTCTCTCTCTCTCTCTCTCTCTCTCTCTCTCTCTCTCTCCCTCTCTCTCTCTCTCTCCCTCACTCTCTTCTCTCTGCCTTTCCCACAAACAGCATCTCGTTCACAAGTACACGCAGCGGATGGTGATTCACTCTCAGATGCTCTCACGCTCTCATTCTCATTCACTCACACCTCTGCT
>NC_051211.1:56898703-56906203 GCF_015220715.1 Pygocentrus nattereri
GTGGGCGGAGACTAGATCTACCCTGATAATGTGAACTTATGATTCATTTCATTAGATATCAGTCTTTTCTCTTTAGGCAGTTCGTGAAAACCTGAGGCAGGTGGTACAGCTCCCCAGGGGGTCGATTGAGATTTTTGCCAGTGGTCTACAAAAGAAGGCAAAAGTGGTCAAAATTTTAACATAAAGTTTGTTCACTAGGGGGAGCAGTGCTCTTACTGCTCCACCACAAACTCCACCAACGAGCACAGCCATTGGCTAATGAGTCACTAAATGCTGCTGTTTTATTTATGCCATACCAAAATCCTCTACATGAAGTAGGGAGTGCTTCATGTAAATGATATGTAAATGAGGTGCTGGTAGGCCAGCACTTGATTTCATGCACCAATGCCAACTCAGCGCTAAAATCTCCGTTCTTTTCAAAATCATATGAACGTTCCATGAATCAGGCGTAAAGTCGTTCGTAGATCATTAAAAGTGGCCAAATTTGCGTCCTTCAAGGGGCAGTAAGTGTAGATCTTGTCTACAGAAGAAGGAATCTCGGAATGAGAGCGCAGCTTGTTACATTTGCTGCAGGATCGAGATGAAATCTGTCGCTGCAGGACGGTTTATAGTCCAGATGACAAGCTTTACTCAACAAAATATGATGTAAAAAGGTTAAATTTGTGGCTGCTAGGGTGTTGCAGACCTTGTCCTAGACCTTGTCGGAAAAAATCTAAAGGGCACGAATGTCGCACACTCTGATTGGATAGAAACTCAAAGTAATGCGTTCTGTATCATTGCTGTGGTCACTGTTTGCAGCTGTGTTTACTGCCTTGCTGCTTCGCTGCTTTCAGAAACAGAACTGGTTGGCAGCTGTTCAGAACGAGAATCAATATACATTCATAAGATGATATGTTTTCTTTTTCTTCCACGACTGCAATTCATTTAAATAGTAGTCCAAGCATAAAACGCGCCCTGTGACAGTGTAATTTCCCTCAGCACTGCACTTTCAGACTAACCAGAATTTTTGAGAAAACACAAATCTGGCAACCTTGTGTGGTGGAGAAAAGGCTTGTGAGTGAATCACAAAACGTGTGGAGAGCAAGTATTTCTGGTTGCTGTTACGACCCTGCAGCTTAAAAAATTACTGTTAATGCAGTTTCACTGGAGCAGCTGCTTTCAGGCTGTTCTGTGGGGTTTCACTGCTGCTTCAGTGGCAGCCCGTTCTTTAAGGAATCACTTGCAGGTGCCCGTTGGCGTTTTGTAGTCCTGTTGTTGATATAACGGGGGAAATAAGAAGTGGCCAGGCCAGGCGAAATTCTACCAGGTTAGTTTGTAATCAGTAACCAGCTGATTGGTTAGTGTTACTGCTACTGAGAGCTGATTGGTCAGTGTTACTGCTACTGAGAGCTGATTGGTTAGTGTTACTGCTACTGAGAGCTGATTGGTTAGCGTTACTGCTACTGAGAGCTGATTGGTCAGTGTTACTGCTACTGAGAGCTGATTGGTTAGTGTTACTGCTACTGAGAGCTGATTGGTTAGTGTTACTGCTACTGAGAGCTGATTGGTTAGTGTTACTGCTACTGAGAGCTGATTGGTTAGTGTTACTGCTACTGAGAGCTGATTGGTTAGCGTTACTGCTACTGAGAGCTGATTGGTCAGTGTTACTGCTACTGAGAGCTGATTGGTTAGTGTTACTGCTACTGAGAGCTGATTGGTTAGTGTTACTGCTACTGAGTGCTGATTGGTTAGTGTTACTGCTACTGAGAGCTGATTGGTTAGTGTTACTGCTACTGAGAGCTGATTGGTTAGTGTTACTGCTACTGAGAGCTGATTGGTTAGTGTTACTGCTACTGAGAGCTGATTGGTTAGTGTTACTGCTACTGAGTGCTGATTGGTTAGTGTTACTGCTACTGAGAGCTGATTGGTTAGTGTTACTGCTACTGAGAGCTGATTGGTTAGAGTTACTGCTACTGAGAGCTGATTGGTTAGTGTTACTGCTATTGAGAGCTGATTGGTTAGTGTTACTGCTACTGAGAGCTGATTGGTTAGTGTTACTGCTACTGAGTGCTGATTGGTTAGAGTTCTTCTTCAGTCTCCGCAGGAAATGGAGGCGCTGCAGGGCTCTCTTGGCTATGGAATTGGTGTTGAGGGACCAGGTGAGGTTCTTTGTGATGTGGACACTGAGGAACTTGGTGCTCCTGATGATTTCCACAGCAGAGCCACTGATATTTAGCGGAAGGTGGTCACCTCGCACTCTTCGGAAGTCAACAACCATCTCCTTAGTTTTGACTACATTCAGAGACAGCTTGTTGGCTCCGCACCAGTCCATTAGCCGCTGCACCTCCTCTCTGTCCGCTGACTCGTCATTCTCGCTGATCAGACACCACAGTCGTGTCATCAGCGAACTTGATGATGTGGTTTGAGCTTTGCAGTGCAGTCGTGAGTCAGTAGAGTGAACAGCAGTGGACTGAGTACACAGCCCTGAGGGGCACCGGTGGTGGTGCTGGAGATGTTATTACCTGTCCTGACTAACTGAGATCTCTCGGATAGGAAATCCAGCATCCAGTTACAGACAGAGGCGTTCAGGCCCAGCAGGCTTAGTTTTCCAATAAGCTGGTGAGGAATGATGGTGTTGAAATGGTGATGGTGTAGTTTTACTCCAACTTCATTCTGATTGGTTAATTTTACTCCAACTGAGCACCAGGTGGTTAGGATTACTGCTACTGAGTGCTGACTGGTTAGTATTACTCCAACTGAGTGCTGAATGGATAGTATTAATCCAAATGAGTGGTGATTGGTTAGTATTACTGTTACTGAGTGCTGGATTTTTATCATTACTGCTAATGTGTTCTGATTGGTTAGTATTACTCCATCAGAGTGCTGATTGGTTAGCATTACTCCTACTGAGTGTAGCTTGTTTATTGATGTATATTATCTTGTTATATTTATCTTGTTATTGACGTATAAAGCCCTACATGGTCTTGCTCGTGAGTACCTGCAAGACCTTATTTCCCATTACAAGCCATCACGACTATTCAGATCCCAGAGTGCTGGCTTATTAATAGTCCCCAGAATTCCTAAGGCTGCAGCTGGGGGAAGAGCTTTTTCTTATAAAGTCCCCAAACTCTGGAATGATCTTCCAGAAACTGTTCGGGACTCAGACACAGTCTCAGTCTTTAAGACTAGGCTGAAAACTCACTTGTTCAGTTTAGCTTTTGGTAGCTAATGTTCCCCCTAGATAAAGGCAGCAGATCCAGGGGTCCATGGACACAGGTAATTATAGTAAACTGAGACGCTGGTGCCGTCGTCCCGCTGCTCGCACACTCAGGTTTGTGGACGGTGGAGCGGAGGGACGCCAGACTGTCTCAGAGTGCTGCCGTGTCTGTGTGTCCTTCTGGTTCTCTCCTGTTAGTTAAGCTGTCATAGTCAGATCTGCCGGAGTCGTTAGCCACACTCTGGAAATGTTCACATTCCCTGTTTATGTACAAACAGAACAAAACTAATTCCCTGCCTTTATTCCAAGTATACAATCACCCACATGTCTGGCCAGACACTGATGGATGACTGACTGCTGAGCCCTCCTGCTGCCCACTTCAGACCAGCTGCCCACGCCCCAGCTGCCACCACCTGCCTTGGACTAGCTGCCCACCCTACACTGATGTTCTCATAGACTCCCAGCTATTCCTACTACTAATACTACTGCTATTAATATTAGTAGTATAATAACTCTGTAGGTAGTCTGACCAGAGGAGGACGGGTTCCCCCTGGTGAGCCTGGTTCCTCCCAAGGTTTCTTCCTCAGTTCTGAGGGAGGTTCTCCTTGCCACTGGCGCCCCTGGCTTGCTCACCGGTGGGTTTTACATTCTTGTTGAAACTTTGTCTTTTCTGGAATTCTGTGAAGCTGCTTTGTGACAACATTCGTTGTAAAAAGCACCACAAATAAATTTGATTTGATTTGATTTGTTAGCATTACTACTACTCAAGGCTGATTGGTTAGTATTAGTGTTATTGAAAGCTGATTGTTTGTACTACTGTTACTTAGTGCTGATTGGTTAGTATTACTTCTATTGAGCTCTGATTGTTAGTATTACTGATACTGAGCGCTGATTCGTTAGCGTTATTGTTATTCAGTGCTGATCAGTTAGCAGTTCTGGTACTGAGTGCTGATTGTTGAGCATTACTACTACTGAGAGCTGATTTGGCAGCACTATTGCTACTGAGTGCTGATTGGTGGTCATTACTGCTACTGAGGGCCGATTGGTTAACAGTTCTGCTACTGAGTGCTGATTGGTTAGTATTACTCCAACTGAGCAACGATTGGTTATTATTACTGCTAATCAGCGCTGTTTGGTTAGTATTACTCCAAGTGAGTGCTGTTTTGTTAATATTACTTCAGTTTAGCACTGATTGGTTGGTATTACTGCTATTGAGTGCTGACTGGTTAGTATTGCTCCAACTGAGCACTGATTGGTTAGTATTTCTGCTTGGTGCTGACTGGTTAGAATTACTGCTACTGAGTGCTGATGGGTTAGTGTTACTCCAACTGAGAGCTGCTTGGTTAGTATTACTGCTACTGAGTGCTGATCGGTTAGCACTACTGCTACTGAGTGCTGATTAGTCAGCACTACTACTACTGAGTGGTGAGCATTACTGCTAATGAGCGCTGATTGGTTACTAGTTATGCTACTGAGTGCTGATTTTTGAGCATTACTACTACTGAGTGCTGATTGGATAGCATTACTGCTATGGTGTGCTGATTCATTGGCATTACTGCTTCTGAGCACTGATTGGTTAGTATAACTGGTAGTGAGTGCTGATTGGTCAGTATTACTGCTAAATGTGTGCTGACAGGATAGTATTGCTGCTGCTGAGCACTGATTGTTAGCATTAATGCTACTGATTGATAATTCGTTGGCATTACTGCAACTGAGAACTGATTGGTTAGTATTACAGCTATTGAGCTCTGATTGTAAGCATTACTGCTACTGAGCGCTGATTCATTAGCATTATTGTTATTCAGTGTTGATTAGTTAGCAGCTCTGGTACTAAGTGCTGATTGTTGAGTATTACTACTACTACTGAGTGCTGATTGTTGAGTATTACTACTACTACTGAGTGCTGATTTGTCAGAACTACTGCTACTGAGTGCTGATTGGTTAGTATTAATGCTAGTGAGGGCTGATAGGTTAGGATTACTGCACCTCATTTCTGAGTGATTAGCATTACTGCTACTTATTGCTGTTTGGTTAGCACTACTGCTACTGAGCTCTGATTGTTAGCATTACTGCTACTGAGTGCTGATTGTTTAGTATTACTGCTACTGAGAGCTGATTGGTTAGTGTTACTGCTACTGAGTGCTGATTGGTTAGAGTTACTGCTACTGAGAGCTGATTGTTTAGTATTACTGCTACTGAGAGCTGATTGGTTAGCGTTACTGCTACTGAGAGCTGATTGGTTAGCGTAACTGCTACTGAGAGCTGATTGGTTAGAGTTCCTGCTACTGAGAGCTGATTGGTTAGTGTTACTGCTACTGAGAGCTGATTGGTTAGTGTTACTGCTACTGAGAGCTGATTGGTTAGCGTTCCTGCTACTGAGAGCTGATTGGTTAGCGTTACTGCTACTGAGAGCTGATTGGTTAGCGTTACTGCTACTGAGGTCTTCTCCGCGGTGAATGATGAGTTCCTGGTTGTAAAGGATCAGTTAAAGTAGATAACAGCTCCTCATGGATCTGTCAGCTGATTGAACAAGTGCATTCAGGCTAACTTTGCAGACTCACGTTTATATGATTATTGCCATCCTACATTCATGACCTGCGTTTCTGAAGTGGTGGGACGGCAGCTCTGGTTAACTTTCATTCATTTGGTTGCCACCCTCATTCAGCCAAAAATTTCTCATGGTTGTCCCCAGAAGGTCATGACTGGTCCAGCGAGTCTAGGCAGAACATGTGTACGTCGATTACACACATGGATACAGCTGTTCCAAATGTTGAAAACTTGTAATCACGTTCAGAACTTTCACACATTCAGTTTCGTTTTGATGTCTTAATTCTAAATATGTTTATTATTCAGTGTATATGAAACCGTCCTGTCCCCTCCAGCGTTAGCAGAGTTCTCATTAGTCTGAAGAGGCAGGAAATACATTACTGTCCACAGTCCCTGTAATGAGGCAGGAGCATTAGACATGCTCACAGTGCATGTGGATGCGTGTGTGAGCACGAGTGTGGAGGAGCTGAGCAGCAAGAGATGCTCTACAGCCCCTCAATCACACCCCCCTAGTGAGACCTGTCCAAAACACATGGAGGCATTGGGACCATCCCAGGTTGAGCACAGTAGATACAGTTCCACAAAAAGTAATCTAAAAAAACTGGGCCTCGTTTGATCGGGTCTGTTCTTTTGTTCGGTTTTGTAGTTTTGAAAATGAGCTTAAGCGAAACGAAATCAGTGTTTTGTACGTGTTTGTCCTGCAGGGCAATTAAACATGTAATGGAGTGTGAAAAAGTAAGTGTAGTAAATTAGAGGGGTAATTAGGGTCAGCCGTTCGAGTACTGTAGTAAACAGTTACGTGTGATTCATGGCGCCTCTTATAAATGATGTAACTGACACCTGCCAGTGCAGTGAAGGTGGTGACGTGCTGCTCCTGTCAAACTTTAAACTGAAAGATTAATGAGAAAAGTTTCTAAACAAACTTCTGTTAATAACTCAATTCTGATTAAGTAGCAGTGCTACTAATTTACTCACATTACTGCTACTGAGAGCTGATTGGTTAGAGTTACTGCTACTGAGTGCTGATTGGTTAGTGTTACTGCTACTGAGAGCTGATTGGTTAGTGTTACTGCTACTGAGAGCTGATTGGTTAGTGTTACTGCTACTGAGAGCTGATTGGTTAGTGTTACTGCTACTGAGAGCTGATTGGTTAGTGTTACTGCTACTGAGTGCTGATTGGTTAGAGTTACTGCTACTGAGAGCTGATTGGTTAGTGTTACTGCTACTGAGAGCTGATTGGTTAGAGTTACTGCTACTGAGAGCTGATTGGTTAGCGTTACTGCTACTGAGAGCTGATTGGTTAGTGTTACTGCTACTGAGAGCTGATTGGTTAGAGTTACTGCTACTGAGAGCTGATTGGTTAGTGTTACTGCTACTGAGAGCTGATTGGTTAGTGTTACTGCTACTGAGAGCTGATTGGTTAGAGTTAATGCTACTGAGAGCTGATTGGTTAGCGTTACTGCTACTGAGAGCTGATTGGTTAGCGTTACTGCTACTGAGAGCTGATTGGTTAGCGTTACTGCTACTGAGAGCTGATTGGTTAGCGTTACTGCTACTGAGAGCTGATTGGTTAGAGTTACTGCTACTGAGAGCTGATTGGTTAGAGTTACTGCTACTGAGTGCTGATTGGTTAGTGTTACTGCTACTGAGAGCTGATTGGTTAGAGTTACTGCTACTGAGAGCTGATTGGTTAGAGTTACTGCTACTGAGAGCTGATTGGTTAGCGTTACTGCTACTGAGAGCTGATTGGTTAGCGT
>NC_051211.1:56913703-56926203 GCF_015220715.1 Pygocentrus nattereri
TTGTTTTTTTTTCCTTCACAGAATCCACTACTTGTGTTAGAGACATATACCACTTGCATTATAATTGGATTGAATTGAGTGTTTTACTATGATTTGAATTTGATTAAAAAAAAGCTTCGTAAGGCTTGTTCACTCTTCACAAGACATGCTCACTCTTCATAGGGCATTTTCATTGTTTATAGGGAATGCTCACAGGACATTTTCATTGTTGTTAAAGCATCTTTCCCACTCATAAGGTATGTTCAGTGTCCACAAACCATGTTCAAGACATGCCCATTATTCACAAGGCGTGTTCACTGCTCACAGGGCATGTTCACTGCTCACAGGGCATGTTCACTGCTCACAAGGCGTGTTCACTGCTCACAGGGCGTGTTCACTGTTCACAAGGCGTGTTCACTGCTCACAGGGCGTGTTCACTGTTCACAGGGCGTGTTCACTGCTCACAGGGCGTGTTCACTGCTCACAGGGCGTGTTCACTGTTCACAAGGCGTGTGCACTGCTCACAATGCACGTTCACTTCTCACAAGGCACGTTCACCTTTTACAAGACATGCTCACTGTTCACAAACCATGTTTACTGTTCACAAGACATGTTCACTGTTCAAAAAGGGCATGCTCATTTTTCACAGGGCATGTTCACTATTTACAAGATATGTTCACTGTTCATAAAGCATGTTCCCCACTCATGAGGCTTGTTCACTGTTCACAACACATGCTCACTATTCATAAGACTAGCTCACTGTTCACAAGATATCCTCACTGTTCACAAGATATGTTCACAGTTTATAAGGCATATTCACTTTTCACAAGACACGTTCACTGTTTGTAAGACAAGCTCACTATTCTCATGGCATGTTTGCTTCTTATAAGCCAAGTCCTCTGGCCTGAGGTCTTCTCGAGGCCATCCCATCCCACCATGTCAGTGCTCTAGCCTGTGCGTGTGTATGTTTGAAACATAAACACTTTTGTTTAGTCTACATTCAGTCTCCAGCCATAATTTGTAGGACTAATAGGATAAATACAATGTGCTCAATGTCTCCTGTTTAAAGCAGCATGTCTGAGTAGTCATACAGTATTGTGCAAAAGTCGTGTGCACCTAAGCACATTGTTGAAAACTTTATCCCAGCATTGAGTGTGTTTTTATTTGTAAATGAGTGTGTTTTTATTTGTAAATGAGTGTGTTTTTATTTGTAAATGAGTGTGTTTTGGTTTGTAAATGAGTGTGTTTTGGTTTGTAAATGAGTGTGTTTTTGGTTTTTTTTGTGTGTACTTGTTTAACACTGTATACTATTTGAATAGATGCAAATAAACATTAATACAAGTGATGTTTTATTTATAAAAAAGTAATGGATATATTTGAGTTAGTTTAAAGAACAAAGTTTGGTTCCAGATTTCTCCTGAACCCCTCCAGAGATCCCCTGGATTTATTAAATAATAAAGCAGATATTAGATAACTACAAATAGTACAGAGAAGTAGGCAGGAAATGGTTAAGCAAATGCATTGACCGATAAAATAATTACTTATTGTTTTAATGTTATTTGTATTCATATAGCATTACTGCTTTTACTGAGTAAATAAACTCTAACAGCTCAGAAGAACAGCTTTTAAACTGTAATTTTACCAGGTGCACAATATTGTGTATGGACTACCTGCTTGGTTTGAGTAGTTTGCAGTAGATGGTTTAATGTCTGTAAGGTCGGCACTCAGTAGTGACCTTCGGGCATAGTGCATCATTGTCACAGTAAGAAATGATGTGGCTCCTTTGACCTGCCTGAAACGTTCCACTATGAGACTCCGAGATCCTGCATCTATTCAAGATTCTGAGAACAAACACATTTCATACACACTGCCAAATGCTCCTCACAGACGCAGCTCTAAGCATACTGTTAAAAGCGTACAAGAAACAGAGGTGTTACTAGGACGCCACCTTTGGGTGGGCATTTGAATGATTTGGGTGGGCAACAACACTGTCTGTTCACCATATCTATGTGAACAAGTGCCTGGTGATAATGTCAAGGAGGAACACTGACTAAGCATTCCCACACCTTCAAAATGGCCAATAGGAAGGAAGTACACTTTAGATGAGCAATAACAAAGTTATCCATGACACAAACTATGAACGCTCATAAAAACCTAAAATAATTTATGAAATAGAATTTCATTGGATGGACAAATGATTCCTCTGGGTGGGCAAGGCTTATCTCTATCCCAGCCCACCTGTAGACATGCACAGAAATCACTTTTGGTTCTCAAAAGGACCTTAAAACGGACGGTTCTTTAAAGAACTGGTCTTGTAAATGAGATGTGGGAGTGTGAAGAACCTCCACATAATGGGCTAAAGCTATATTTAGCCAATAGAGGGTGATAGTAACTAGTTACATTTACTCAGTTACATGTAAAGTAAGTACTGATGGTTTTGAACTCTCCTGGGTATCATTGTACTTTTACTTGTCGTCCAGTAGGTCAGTATGTAAAGGAATATAACTTTTAGCCATTTATAGTTAGTTGTGAATTCCGGTTTTGTGTTTATTTTGATCTCGTCTTCACCTCCTGTCCTGATGGATGCTACTAAGAAGTGCTCAAGTTGTCTTTTGGGAAGGTAGTTTTACTTTTACTTACTTAGAGTGCGGTTCTCCTCAATGCTGGTTGCAGGAGTTTGTGCTTCAGTACGTCCAGTTCAGCATATGAGCTGGAATCTGTACTGACCATCTGAATATTGAACCTGCAGTGCTGTGCCTAAATTATTGAGTACTTTTCTCAGTGCTGGTGACAGAGTTCCTGGAGGTCTTACCGTCAGTGAGAGTCGGCCTGCATCATGAGTCCCTGAGAGGATCTTTCAAGTTTAGTGCTCATAATCATGACGATCCTCATTACAATGCATCAGTTAAAAATAGCGCTCGGATTATAAAGCTGAAAAAAATCATCCATACTGTCCATTTTTTATCTCTGTAGGAAAACAGCTTTATAGTTACAGGCTATAAATAGTTCATGGACACCCCTGATATCCATCTCTCCAGGAGATACTCGACATCCTTTTTAACTGCAGGCTCATTCTGTCATCGTTTTGAGTGCTTTTACATTTTCGCACACATCAAATAAGTCAGAATGTGTTTTGCATGTTGTTTGATGCTTTGAACAGGTGAAGCCACTGTCTATTCCTGTGGGTGCAGCGCCCTGCCTGGGTTATTTTTGCACATGCTTTATTTATAGTCCTTGTCAAGAATTTTAACTGCATTTTAACTCTATTTTTAACCGAGAACGGTGCCCACATCCTTCTGTGTGTGGGTTAAACCTTGACTTGATGGTTAATGAACATATTTTCAACATTTCAAACCATCTATAGTTCTACCCTGAAGCCCAGCTGCTCATGCTGTGTTGCTATGACTGATGCGACTATAGTCCTACTCTACAAATATAGCTTTTAAATGGCAACTTCCACTGACGGTGTTCTTAGTAGAAGTTATTTCCAGCTGCTGTAGTGCCATGAATGTATTTATCACCAGAGTACATAGAGTCTGAAGGGTCATTTCCACAGCACTGACACCAGTGATGCCAGTAAATTGGCAGACTACACTGGTCAGCCCTCGTGGGAGAACTATAGTCTGAACTATAAGTCAATGAGCAGCAAACTAACAAAAGCAGTAGTAAAGCATAAAGTTCCAGTTACGCTCAAGAACCTCCAGTGTAACAAGAATCCATGAGTTGTATGAACATACGCAAGAGGCTACAATTACAGAGGAGTGGTACCATTGACTGTATATATGATATTTATGATATATGCACTCATTGACTGCATATACAATATAAACTATATATATTCATGCACAGCATATATATATGATTACTCATTTGACAGTGGTAAAATATAAAGTACTGTGCCAAAGTTTTAGGCATTTGAGAAAAATATACTTAAAAGCTGTTTATTGGGGCAGTAAGTGTTTGTGCTCAGAACAACACTGGAATTAGTGTAAAGACAAATAACAACAATATTGTAAGTAATGATTTTATAAATGTCAGTATGTTTATTTAGTCATTTCCTGCTCTGTCATCAGGGAAGACCAGTATTATTTGTAGTAATTATTTAACACTTTAATCAATACATTAAATCTAATGTGCTGCTGATGGATCTGAGTAAATCTGGGTGATGGCTGGAGACATCCTGGAACTGAACTTCCTTCAAACTAGCTCACAAGAAATTCCTGTTACTGAAGAATGATTGTCTATTTCAGAATCAGATCAGAATCGTTTATTTGTATTTATTCACAATCTATTAATAATACATGGTGCTTTTACAAGCAAAATCAAACGTTTAATTTAGCCAAGATAAATGGGTTTAAATGTGCTTAAGGGCCGAAACCCTTTACACAGTTCTGCACATCTATATATAAAAGAAACACCATCATCAAAACACAAACTGAGTAAATATCTTCTGGAACAAAGGTGTTTCATCCCTCCAGCACAGTTCTAGAGACATAGGCCCAGTCCCACTTCTCCTTTTTACCCCCACCCCTTGTTCTGGAGCGCTGCCCCTTGTTCCTGAGCTACAGGGCAGTGGTTGAGATCTTCCTCTGAAATGAGACCCTCTAATAAAAGAGCATCACTTCATTAACAGCTACTAGCGCCGCTCTGTAGGCGACCCTGCCCGTCTGCAGGGACAGCAGAGGAGGGGAAAGTTCAGCTCCTCACTGCTGGGCTTTAGTTACATTTAGGGATCAGACGCCTTCAAAGAGGGGGGCAGTTATTTATTATCACCCCCCCTAATTCTTCAGTGATATGAAGCTGAAGTCGGAGATTCTCCAGATTCTTGTTCTAATTTTCCCGTTCCACCTTAAATGGAGCAGCAGTTACATTCTGGAGCTTCAGGTGTCAGAACTGCTGGACTATTTAAGGTGGAACGGGAAAGTTAGCGAACTAGCTACCGAGACATTAGCATGCTATTAGAGATTTTTCTGCTCGTTATGAAGAAAAACGACCAAAAGGGCGAGGGGTGAAATGGGACTGAGCCTAAGTGCACTGAAACTGTTCTGGCCCATTAATAAGACACTTTATTGATGCAGCTTGGTGGCTGTTTGTTACTGAGGCTGACTGTACTGCAGAAATGATGTGAGGGATGAGTGGAATGGATGATGAGTGAAGGGTTACATTCACTTGCAGAGCCACTGAGGCTGGACCAGACACTGACCTAACACGCCTCCATAATTAATAATGCACATCGCACCCTGACTGTGTGTGGCACAGCTTACTGATGCTGATCAGTATGCCAGTGCTATATATTACTGTGCTAAAGTCAGAGACCCTTCATTTGTTTCATTTCCGATCAGAATAGCCACTAACCTCTTAAATTCTCAGGCTTATTACAGACTAAGGCTTATTATTCAGTAACTAAAGGAATTTCAATGCAAACTGGCTGAGCTATTCTTAGATTATAAAAGTGTGTGATAAAACTTTGGGCCCACCAGTGGACACTGGGCATTTAAGGAGTACAAGCCACATTTTCAGGACTGTTTCTATGGAGATTAGATTTAAGATGATCCACTTGTGCGAGGTTGAAGAATGTCAAAGGGAAAAACAAGGAGTTTCCAAAACTGGAGTTCAAAAATTTCAAACGCTTCAGAGAAATTATTCCTCCTAACAACCACCTGGAAGAGCTGGTTGACCCTAAAACTGCCCCCATCAGATAAACAGCACTGAAAGGTTTGATCTCTGAGAGAGAGGAGAAGATCAAGCTGCTTCAGATCTGAAAACATCCACAGGTGTTTCTGTCCATCCTTCCACTGTGAGAAGACCACTCAGCGCTGTGGGTCTGAAAGGACGTGTAGCTGATCAAGAAGAACCTCACTGAGAAAAGGAGACGGACACATCAAACAAAGAAGCTGGACGATGGACTGGCCACCCCAGAGTCCAGACCTCAGCACCACTGAACGGGTTTGATCACTTCAGAAAATCATCAACCAGCTTCTCAGACTGAGCTTTGGAGGCGTGTCTGCAGGTTCTCTGAGGAGCTGAAAGTGAGGCTCCTGAGAAGAACGGAAGCTGGAATGAAGGGAAAGAGTGGACAAACTAAATTGTGAAAAATGATATTACATTATTATTAGTATATATTATTTAAATTATATTATATTCAGTATTTTTTTTCTGTTAAGTGTTTAAGTGCTTTTTTTATCTTTAAACTTGAATAACTGGTTCTTAACTGGTTCCAGTTCTGACTGGAAATCAAGGGTCTCTGACTTTTGCACAGTGCTGTACAAAAAACATCATAAAGTTATTGAGGTAGTTACACCTGTACTGTCCAAAAGTCTCCAGACGATCCTTCTCATTAGTGAATTCAGCTACTTTAGGTGAACCCATTGCTGATACAGGTGTTCAGTTTGTATAATTTCCATAGAAAAGCACTGTCCAGTAGAACGGGATGCTCTGGAGAAGCTGTACATGAGCCTAAGGTCTCCATGTCCAGTGCCCAGCATGGGCTTGAGGGGTGTAAAGCCCCCCAGCATTGAGCTGTGGAGCAGTCGAACTGTGTTCTATGGAGTGATGGAGCTCCATCCAATACCTCTGGGATGAGTTGGAGTGACTCAGAACTGACCTTCCTACATCAGTACCTGACCCCACTAATGCTCAATCAAACCCTCACAGCAATGTTACATCACCTAGAAGCATTTCCAGAAGAGCAGAGGCTGTTACTGCAGCAAAGGGAGGATGATGATGATAATAATAATAATAATCATAATAATAATAATAAGTGCTGGACCTGTGAGGTGCTTTGGGCAGCGGAGATCTTCCTAACGTACTCGGACAGTGGGGTGAAAACAGTTGTTTTTCTGTTCACAGGTTTGTGTTATGAAAGGAAAGACAAATAGGCCGAAGTGCAGAACATTATTCTTTATTGCCGGCTGCGTCGAGGTTACGGCTTTATCGATTTGCAGTAACAGCATTTTTGGTATTTGCTGCCTGCATTTTAAGTGAGGCAGAAATCTCCAGCAGTAGAGCTCAAAAAGCTGATCATGCCTTCTGCATTTCTGGGTGAAAATGATGACTGTTACACGTCTAACAATGAGTGCACTCAATAATCCGATCACTGCAGTAGATCAGATGTTGTCAGTAATCCGATTAACACGTGAGTAATCAGATAATATGAAACTCCAGGTCTACACGAATCAGACAGTAATCAGAATTTACAGCACTGAGAAATCAGATAGAGGTCAGAGTCAGAGTTTACAGCACTGAGAAATCAGATAGAGGTCAGAGTCAGAGTTTACAGCACTGAGAAATCAGATAGAGGTCAGAGTCAGAGTTTACAGCACTGAGAAATCAGATAGAGGTCAGAGTCAGAATTTACAGCACTGAGAAATCAGATAGAGGTCAGAGTCAGAGTTTACAGCACTGAGAAATCAGATAGAGGTCAGAGTCAGAATTTACAGCACTGGGAAATCAGATAGAGGTCAGAGTCAGAGTTTACAGCACTGAGAAATCAGATAGAGGTCAGAGTCAGAATTTACAGCACTGGGAAATCAGATAGAGGTCAGAGTCAGAGTTTACAGCACTGAGAAATCAGATAGAGGTCAGAGTCAGAGTTTACAGCACTGAGAAATCAGATAGAGATCAGAGTCAGAGTTTACAGCACTGAGAAATCAGATAGAGGTCAGAGTCAGAGTTTACAGCACTGAGAAATCAGAGGTCAGAGTCAGAGTTTACAGCACTGAGAAATCAGATAGAGGTCAGAGTCAGAGTTTACAGCACTGAGAAATCAGATAGAGGTCAGAGTCAGAGTTTACAGCACTGAGAAATCAGATAGAGGTCAGAGTCAGAGTTTACAGCACTGAGAAATCAGATAGAGGTCAGAGTCAGAGTTTACAGCACTGAGAAATCAGATAGAGGTCAGAGTCAGAGTTTACAGCACTGAGAAATCAGAGGTCAGAGTCAGAGTTTACAGCACTGAGAAATCAGATAGAGGTCAGAGTCAGAGTTTACAGCACTGAGAAATCAGATAGAGGTCAGAGTCAGAGTTTACAGCACTGAGAAATCAGATAGAGGTCAGAGTCAGAGTTTACAGCACTGAGAAATCAGATAGAGATCAGAGTCAGAGTTTACAGCACTGAGAAATCAGATAGAGGTCAGAGTCAGAGTTTACAGCACTGAGAAATCAGATTACTGAGCTAAAATCCAGCTTCTTTATCAGATTTCTATCGAGGTGTTTACTTGACCATTTCAATAATCAGAGATCTGCAGAAGTCTGATTATTGACACGCTGTTTCGGAAAGCTAGTAAGGAGTAAAAATCTTAATTTGTATCTAAATAAATTACGATTCACTGAAAGGAATTAAAAATGAGGCTCGACGGCTGGACGTGAAGAGCTGACCAGCAAAACGATGCAATAGAATATTGCAAAATCTAACTACTCCTGGCAGTTCACTCTAACGTAGTCTGTAATATTTAAGCCGTTTTAAGCGAAGGTCCATGCTGATGTCTGTGTAACTGCATTCAGTTTAGACTTTTAATTACTTATTTACTCATCACGCCGTAAACGTGCTGTTCATCTGAAACTGGAGAACATCTAAACATCTAGCGTTACAGTTGAAATCTGCACAGCATGCTTCAGCTGTGGGTCACAGGGCTGCTGTTCATTTAAACCACGCCTTCAATCTCGCAGTTAAACTTCACTAAAATCATAAAAGGCCGATTTAATGGAAAAACTGTTTTCCTTGCATTTTGGACTAAAAGTAAGAGTTCGCTGTGGAATTTAAAGCCCTGCTCTTCTGGTTTTCACCGTTTCCGTCCGTTTGATGTATTTGAGATGTTTCGCTATTGGAGCCCCGTTCTGGAGGCCTGAGCGTCAGGAGCCACATTTTCTGTTTAATGGTTTTTGAGCGATGACGTTCCGCCTGATCTGAACGCTGTATGGCCGAGTTTAGCGCAGGGCTGCGCGTGGTGTTTTATGTGATGATGTAACAATTTTTACATGACGTTTCTTCTCCTTCTTTGATGTCGTCAGCGCCACGGTGCATGACTCACGCCACATCTCCAGGTCCCCGTAGCACCCACCATCAAACGTCACGCCTGTTCCAGTGAGCTGCAATGAGCTCCAGTCCCTCAGAGCACCGCATGGAGCACCTCGCGCCCGGGAGCGCGTGACCCGAGCGACGCCGCAGGTGCCAGCGTTTCTGAGCGCACTCGCGTGTGTGTGCCCGGTTCTCTGGTTCCATCAGAGCAATGACTGCGTTTGCGCCTTGTGCTATAAATAAAGCGCAACACCGCTCAGCTCCACCAGTGTCCCTGTGACTGAGATCAGTGACCACCAAACTAAAGCAAACATGCTTGATTGGGTCTGGCGCGTTTCCAGGGTTCTCTCCAGATTAAACGTGGTTCTAGATTTTGGAGCCGGGTGGTGCGGGACAGAACCCTGACTGATGGGTTTACGCGGTCTTGCCTCAGTGCTGTTCTGTGTGATCTGATGGGGCCGAACACACCGACTCAGCCTATTGCATGCTGCATCCAGTTTCCATGGCAACCAGAGCCCATCTTGGTATCCATGGAGACGGATCGTGAGCCACGGCACGGCTGTCGTTGTCAGGCGAATGTCGCCCACTGTTGACTGGTGCTGCGCCAGGCATGCTGCGGTGGAAAAGCCGCGTGCAGGCCGGTTAAACTTCTTCAAATGTGGCTGAGCGCCGCCGCACGCCGGCCTGGACGTTTACCACGGAGGGCGGGTGAGCAGCGCCCCCACCGTCAGCCCAGGGGACGTGGAGCGTTGAGAAAGTCTGTGCTGATGCTTTAAGCTGTTGATGAACCCTTAAAGATGCAGTCGGTACCCAGTGATAATCGCGTGCGACGTTCGCTCCACGCCGGTGCCAGTATGTAGAAGAGGAGGTATTTTATTATGATAGTTTTTTAAATCTCAGGCATTTTTTACGGTTTTGAAATTTCCTCATGGAAAAAGTGAGAAATGCAGATCCAGACCTGTGAGCGTACAGAATGTAGATCAAATATAACTGCACTATGTAATTAAATATGTACTTTATTAAATATGTACTGTAAATATTTACAACCCCATTTCCAGTAAAGTCGGGACGGGTCTGTTCACCGCTGAGTCCACCTCCTCTTCTTTAACAGCTCTGTCAGTGTTTGGGAACTGAGGAGACGCTGCTGCAGCTCTGACAGTGAAATGTTTTCTGTTCTGGTTTGATTCAGGATTTCAGCTGATCGTCAGTTTCAGGGGCTCATTTGTCGTATTTTCCATTTCATAATGTGCCAAATGTTCTCAGTGGTGACCGGTCTGGACTGCAGGCAGGTCAGTTTAGCACCCGGACTCTTTTAATACGCTGCTGTAACACACGCAGAATGTGGTTGTACATCGTCTTGCTGACGTCGTCTGGACGGCAGCAGATGTTGCTAAAACATGTATGTATCATTCAGCGTTAATAGTGTCTTAATGTCTTTAATGGGCCCAGAGAAGGTGGCAGCGTTTCTGGATCCTGTTTATATTTGGGTTCTTCTTTGTGTTTTAGAGTTTAACAGCGTTTGTGGATGCAGTGATGAACTGTGTTCACAGTCAGTGGTTTTCAGAAGTGTTTCTGAGCCCATGCAGTGATTTCCACTACAGAATCATGTCTGTTTTTAATGCAGTGCTGCCTGAGGGCCCAAAGATCACGGCCAGCAGATACTGGTGTTCAGCCTCGTCCCTCACAGACAGAGATTTCTCCAGATTCTCTGAGTCTTTAATGATATTCTGCACCGTAGACGATGAAAAGCAGAAGCTCTTTGCTGTTTTATGTTGAGGAACCTTCTTCTTGAGTTGTTGCTCTATTTGATGGTGCCGTCTTTCACAGAGTGGTGACCTCTCCTCACCTTTACTTCTGACAGACTCCGCCCCTCTGAGCTGCTCTTTATACCCAGTCATTTACACAGCATTGCATTTTGTTTTTATTTATTTTGTGTCCCAACATTTTTGGAAATGGGGATATATAAATGAAAAAATATTCCAACATTTCTCAGCCTGATCCCGTCTCTTAATGGAGTGAGAGGATTTTCCTGAGGATATTCCATACGTTTAGGTGATCGACACAGTTGAAGGCTTTGCTGTAATCAGTGAAACATGTTGGCTTCTTTCTTGAGCTCCTTGGCTTTTAAATAATCCGGTGTGCATCGGCGATGATGTCTCTTGTTCCTCCGTCTTTCCAGGGTCCTGCTTGCACGTCTGACAGTCTCAACGTCAAAAACCTGCTGCTGTTTACATGCAGTTGTGCTGTATGCCGGGCGAGGAGGGTCACAAACAGAAAGGGTTTTCTGAGTAATCTAATGTATTATCTGGAATCAGATCTTCGAGGTGGCAGGATTTCCTTTTTCTGACTCATGAAAGGTGATGTGTGTATACGCTGAAGAGAAAGAGTGAGTCACTTCCTCCAGAACAGGTCCTTTTCCTGTGTGCAGGCTTTATTATGGGCTACCTTGTAATATTACAGTAAAATTGCTGAGCCAGGCTGAATAAGCCCCAGAGCCAATTCCCTCCAAATGGCAACCAAGCAGGGCAAAGACCTCGCAAGGCTTCTCTATATTTCTCCGTAATTCACAGTTCAGACGTCTTTACAGTGGTGGTGATGGGAACCAGGCGTCGCCATGACTACAACACAGATCTAGACACTTTATTTACCATCCAGAACCACCAGAGAACCTACACGAGTCTTCTGAGCTCATATGGAATGTTGATGATGGAAAATAGTGGAAAACCTGGAATAATTAGTTTTCTTTGGGGACTATTTTGCCGCACAGCGCCCTGCATGTCTCCCTCCACCATGAATGGAGTTGAAGTTCTCTAAACTCTCATAAAACAGCGTCTCAGTCATCAGGCAGTGAATTCAGAACCAGCTCATGTAGGAACTTTCTGTGAGGAGCTTTTAGAGGGACGTGTGGTTCCTATCACCATCACTGTGAACGGCTCTGACTCGGTACGTTAATCTAGAACACACCGTTTCACAGCGAACCGCTCAGAACCGCTCTGTTTACATCTGAATAGTTTACTGATACACAAATTCAGAAAAAATTCCCCTTTAACTCCCCAGAGTTCCCCTTTAAGTGCAAGCAAACATTCCCTGGAAACCTTAGCGATGTAGAGTAGTGAAGGTCTTCCAGTAGAAAGCACCCTATAAACCAGGATTTAGTTTGCGCTTATTTGAAAAAAATGGTCTGTCTATGTAAATGAGCTCTGGTCTGATTGGCTAAGCAATCCAGGATGAAACACTCCTTACAGCTTCAGTGCAGGTGGCTAAACAGGTGGAATACGTTGTTTATCATGACAAACACAACGGCACATTCTGTCGACTTAATGTTGAATATAGTGCATTTTTAATTTAATTAAATATAGTGAATTTTCATTTCAGTGCATCATTTATTGATTATTATTATTATTATTATTATTATTACTTGGTTTGTTAGCCAAATGAAGGGATGAATTCACTCAGAAATGCTAATGTTGTAGTGGTTATTATGCTATGATCAGTGTTGTGGCT